>NW_028289299.1:0-238421 GCF_059628265.1 Tinamus guttatus
CTAGAGGTGGTCTCTGTCCGTCCCGAGACATTGCCTCTGGATTTGGTGCCCACGGTGAACTTGTCTGCCCTGAGCACAGACCCGGGGCGAAGGTGCCCGGCGCCACGTCAAAAATTCCCCAAGAGCTGCCGCTTGGGATTTTTCTGCACACATGGGGTCGGAGATCGGGACCACCGGCACCGGCATTTCTCTGACAGCTTGGCCTCTGGGATCCAGACCTGGCCTTTTGGGGCACTTGCACCTAGCAGAGTGTCCAACTTCCCGAGAGCCGTCGCCAGAATTTTGGACCCTAGAGGTGGTCTCTGTCGGTCCCGAGACATTGCCTCTGGATTTGGTGCCCACGGTGAACTTGTCTGCCCTGAGCACAGACCCGGGGCGAAGGCGCCCCGCGCCACGTCAAAAATTCCCCAAGAGCTGCCGCTTGCGATTTTGCACCACACATGCGGTCGGTGATCGGGACCACCAGCACCGGCATTTCTCTGACAGCTTGGCCTCTGGGAACCAGACCTGGCCTTTTGGGGCACTTGCACCTAGCAGAGTGTCCAGCTCCTTGAGAGCCATCGTCAGAATTATGGACCCTAGAGGTGGTCTCTGTCGGTCCCGAGACATTGCCTCTGGATTTGGTGCCCAGGGTGAACTTGTCTGCCCTGAGCACAGACCCAAGGCGAAGGCGCCCGGCGCCACGTCAAAAATTCCCCAAGAGCTGCCGCTTGCGATTTTGCACCACACATGGGGTCGGTGATCGGGACCACCAGCACCGGCATTTCTCTGACAGCTTGGCCTCTGGGATCCAGACCTGGCCTTTTGGGGCACTTGCACCTAGCAGAGTGTCCAGCTCCTTGAGAGCCCTCGCCAGAATTTTGGACCCTAGAGGTGGGCTCTGTCGGTCCCGAGACATTGCCTCTGGATTTGGTGCCCACGGTGAACTTGTCTGCCCTGAGCACAGACCCGGGGCGAAGGCGCCCGGCGCCACGTCAAAAATTCCCCAAGAGCTGCCGCTTGGGATTTTTCTGCACACATGGGGTCGGAGATCGGGACCACCAGCACCGGCATTTCTCTGACAGCTTGGCCTCTGGGATCCAGACCTGGCCTTTTGGGGCACTTGCACCTAGCAGAGTGTCCAGCTTCCCGAGAGCCGTCGCCAGAATTTTGGACCCTAGAGGTGGTCTCTGTCGGTCCCGAGACATTGCCTCTGGATTTGGTGCCCACGGTGAACTTGTCTGCCCTGAGCACAGACCCGGGGCGAAGGCGCCCGGCGCCACGTCAAAAATTCCCCAAGAGCTGCCGCTTGCGATTTTGCACCACACATGGGGTCGGTGATCGGGACCACCAGCACCGGCATTTCTCTGACAGCTTGGCCTCTGGGATCCAGACCTGGCCTTTTGGGGCACTTGCACCTAGCAGAGTGTCCAGCTCCTTGAGAGCCATCGTCAGAATTTTGGACCCTAGAGGTGGGCTCTGTCGGTCCCGAGACATTGCCTCTGGATTTGGTGCCCACGGTGAACTTGTCTGCCCTGAGCACAGACCCGGGGCGAAGGCGCCCGGCGCCACGTCAAAAATTCCCCAAGAGCTGCCGCTTGCGATTTTGCACCACACATGGGGTCGGTGATCGGGACCACCAGCACCGGCATTTCTCTGACAGCTTGGCCTCTGGGAACCAGACCTGGCCTTTTGGGGCACTTGCACCTAGCAGAGTGTCCAGCTCCTTGAGAGCCATCGTCAGAATTATGGACCCTAGAGGTGGTCTCTGTCGGTCCCGAGACATTGCCTCTGGATTTGGTGCCCAGGGTGAACTTGTCTGCCCTGAGCACAGACCCAAGGCGAAGGCGCCCGGCGCCACGTCAAAAATTCCCCAAGAGCTGCCGCTTGCGATTTTGCACCACACATGGGGTCGGTGATCGGGACCACCAGCACCGGCATTTCTCTGACAGCTTGGCCTCTGGGATCCAGACCTGGCCTTTTGGGGCACTTGCACCTAGCAGAGTGTCCAGCTCCTTGAGAGCCCTCGCCAGAATTTTGGACCCTAGAGGTGGGCTCTGTCGGTCCCGAGACATTGCCTCTGGATTTGGTGCCCACGGTGAACTTGTCTGCCCTGAGCACAGACCCGGGGCGAAGGCGCCCGGCGCCACGTCAAAAATTCCCCAAGAGCTGCCGCTTGGGATTTTTCTGCACACATGGGGTCGGAGATCGGGACCACCAGCACCGGCATTTCTCTGACAGCTTGGCCTCTGGGATCCAGACCTGGCCTTTTGGGGCACTTGCACCTAGCAGAGTGTCCAGCTTCCCGAGAGCCGTCGCCAGAATTTTGGACCCTAGAGGTGGTCTCTGTCGGTCCCGAGACATTGCCTCTGGATTTGGTGCCCACGGTGAACTTGTCTGCCCTGAGCACAGACCCGGGGCGAAGGCGCCCGGCGCCACGTCAAAAATTCCCCAAGAGCTGCCGCTTGCGATTTTGCACCACACATGGGGTCGGTGATCGGGACCACCAGCACCGGCATTTCTCTGACAGCTTGGCCTCTGGGATCCAGACCTGGCCTTTTGGGGCACTTGCACCTAGCAGAGTGTCCAGCTCCTTGAGAGCCATCGTCAGAATTTTGGACCCTAGAGGTGGGCTCTGTCGGTCCCGAGACATTGCCTCTGGATTTGGTGCCCACGGTGAACTTGTCTGCCCTGAGCACAGACCCGGGGCGAAGGCGCCCGGCGCCACGTCAAAAATTCCCCAAGAGCTGCCGCTTGCGATTTTGCACCACACATGGGGTCGGTGATCGGGACCACCAGCACCGGCATTTCTCTGACAGCTTGGCCTCTGGGATCCAGACCTGGCCTTTTGGGGCACTTGCACCTAGCAGAGTGTCCAGCTTCCCGAGAGCCGTCGCCAGAATTTTGGACCCTAGAGGTGGTCTCTGTCGTTCCCGAGACATTGCCTCTGGATTTGGTGCCCACGGTGAACTTGTCTGCCCTGAGCACAGACCCGGGGCGAAGGCGCCCGGCGCCACGTCAAAAATTCCCCAAGAGCTGCCGCTTGCGATTTTGCACCACACATGGGGTCGGTGATCGGGACCACCAGCACCGGCATTTCTCTGACAGCTTGGCCTCTGGGATCCAGACCTGGCCTTTTGGGGCACTTGCACCTAGCAGAGTGTCCAGCTTCCCGAGAGCCGTCGCCAGAATTTTGGACCCTAGAGGTGGGCTCTGTCGGTCCCGAGACATTGCCTCTGGATTTGGTGCCCACGGTGAACTTGTCTGCCCTGAGCACAGACCCGGGGCGAAGGCGCCCCGCGCCACGTCAAAAATTCCCCAAGAGCTGCCGCTTGCGATTTTGCACCACACATGGGGTCGGTGATCAGGACCACTAGCACCGGCATTTCTCTGACAACTTGGCCTCTGGGATCCAGACCTGGCCTTTTGGGGCACTTGCACCTAGCAGAGTGTCCAGCTTCCCGAGAGCCGTCGTCAGAATTTTGGACCCTAGAGGTGGTCTCTGTCCGTCCCGAGACATTGCCTCTGGATTTGGTGCCCACGGTGAACTTGTCTGCCCTGAGCACAGACCCGGGGCGAAGGCACCCGGCGCCACGTCAAAAATTCCCCAAGAGCTGCCGCTTGCGATTTTGTACCACACATGGGGTCAGTGATCAGGACCACCAGCACCGGCATTTCTCTGACAGCTTGGCCTCTGGGATCCAGACCTGGCCTTTTGGGGCACTTGCACCTAGCAGAGTGTCCAGCTCCTTGAGAGCCGTCGCCAGAATTTTGGACCCTAGAGGTGGTCTCTGTCGGTCCCGAGACATTGCCTCTTGATTTGGTGCCCACGGTGAACTTGTCTGCCCTGAGCACAGACCCGGGGTGAAGGCGCCCGGCGCCACGTCAAAAATTCCCCAAGAGCTGCCGCTTGCGATTTTGCACCACACATGGGGTCGGTGATCGGGACCACCAGCACCGGCATTTCTCTGACAGCTTGGCCTCTGAGGTCCACACCTGGCCTTTTGGGGCACTTGCACCTAGCAGAGTGTCCAGCTTCCCGAGAGCCGTCGCCAGAATTTTGGACCCTAGAGGTGGTCTCTGTCGTTCCCGAGACATTGCCTCTGGATTTGGTGCCCACGGTGAACTTGTCTGCCCTGAGCACAGACCCGGGGCGAAGGTGCCCGGCGCCACGTCAAAAATTCCCCAAGAGCTGCCGCTTGGGATTTTTCTGCACACATGGGGTCAGTGATCAGGACCACCAGCACCGGCATTTCTCTGACAGCTTGGCCTCTGGGATCCAGACCTGGCCTTTTGGGGCACTTGCACCTAGCAGAGTGTCCAGCTCCTTGAGAGCCGTCGCCAGAATTTTGGACCCTAGAGGTGGTCTCTGTCGTTCCCGAGACATTGCCTCTGGATTTGGTGCCCACGGTGAACTTGTCTGCCCTGAGCACAGACCCGGGGCGAAGGCGCCCGGCGCCACGTCAAAAATTCCCCAAGAGCTGCCGCTTGGGATTTTTCTGCACACATGGGGTCGGAGATCGGGACCACCAGCACCGGCATTTCTCTGACAGCTTGGCCTCTGGGATCCAGACCTGGCCTTTTGGGGCACTTGCACCTAGCAGAGTGTCCAGCTTCCCGAGAGCCGTCGCCAGAATTTTGGACCCTAGAGGTGGTCTCTGTCGTTCCCGAGACATTGCCTCTGGATTTGGTGCCCACGGTGAACTTGTCTGCCCTGAGCACAGACCCGGGGCGAAGGCGCCCGGCGCCACGTCAAAAATTCCCCAAGAGATGCCGCTTGGGATTTTTCTGCACACATGGGGTCGGAGATCGGGACCACCAGCACCGGCATTTCTCTGACAGCTTGGCCTCTGGGATCCAGACCTGGCCTTTTGGGGCACTTGCACCTAGCAGAGTGTCCAGCTTCCCGAGAGCCGTCGCCAGAATTTTGGACCCTAGAGGTGGGCTCTGTCGGTCCCGAGACATTGCCTCTGGATTTGGTGCCCACGGTGAACTTGTCTGCCCTGAGCACAGACCCGGGGCGAAGGCGCCCCGCGCCACGTCAAAAATTCCCCAAGAGCTGCCGCTTGCGATTTTGCACCACACATGGGGTCGGTGATCGGGACCACCAGCACCGGCATTTCTCTGACAGCTTGGCCTCTGGGATCCAGACCTGGCCTTTTGGGGCACTTGCACCTAGCAGAGTGTCCAGCTCCTTGAGAGCCATCGTCAGAATTATGGACCCTAGAGGTGGGCTCTGTCGGTCCCGAGACATTGCCTCTGGATTTGGTGCCCAGGGTGAACTTGTCTGCCCTGAGCACAGACCCGGGGCGAAGGCGCCCGGCGCCACGTCAAAAATTCCCCAACAGCTGCCGCTTGCGATTTTGCACCACACATGGGGTCGGTGATCAGGACCACTAGCACCGGCATTTCTCTGACAGCTTGGCCTCTGGGATCCAGACCTGGCCTTTTGGGGCACTTGCACCTAGCAGAGTGTCCAGCTTCCCGAGAGCCGTCGTCAGAATTATGGACCCTAGAGGTGGGCTCTGTCGGTCCCGAGACATTGCCTCTGGATTTGGTGCCCACGGTGAACTTGTCTGCCCTGAGCACAGACCCGGGGCGAAGGCACCCGGCGCCACGTCAAAAATTCCCCAAGAGCTGCCGCTTGCGATTTTGCACCACACATGGGGTCGGTGATCGGGACCACCAGCACCGGCATTTCTCTGACAGCTTGGCCTCTGGGAACCAGACCTGGCCTTTTGGGGCACTTGCACCTAGCAGAGTGTCCAGCTCCTTGAGAGCCATCGTCAGAATTATGGACCCTAGAGGTGGTCTCTGTCGGTCCCGAGACATTGCCTCTGGATTTGGTGCCCAGGGTTAACTTGTCTGCCCTGAGCACAGACCCAAGGCGAAGGCGCCCGGCGCCACGTCAAAAATTCCCCAAGAGCTGCCGCTTGCGATTTTGCACCACACATGGGGTCGGTGATCGGGACCACCAGCACCGGCATTTCTCTGACAGCTTGGCCTCTGGGATCCAGACCTGGCCTTTTGGGGCACTTGCACCTAGCAGAGTGTCCAGCTCCTTGAGAGCCCTCGCCAGAATTTTGGACCCTAGAGGTGGTCTCTGTCGGTCCCGAGACATTGCCTCTGGATTTGGTGCCCACGGTGAACTTGTCTGCCCTGAGCACAGACCCGGGGCGAAGGCGCCCGGCGCCACGTCAAAAATTCCCCAAGAGCTGCCGCTTGCGATTTTGCACCACACATGGGGTCGGTGATCGGGACCACCAGCACCGGCATTTCTCTGACAGCTTGGCCTCTGGGATCCAGACCTGGCCTTTTGGGGCACTTGCACCTAGCAGAGTGTCCAGCTCCTTGAGAGCCATCGTCAGAATTTTGGACCCTAGAGGTGGGCTCTGTCGGTCCCGAGACATTGCCTCTGGATTTGGTGCCCAGGGTGAACTTGTCTGCCCTGAGCACAGACCCGGGGCGAAGGCGCCCGGCGCCACGTCAAAAATTCCCCAAGAGCTGCCGCTTGCGATTTTGCACCACACATGGGGTCGGTGATCGGGACCACCAGCACCGGCATTTCTCTGACAGCTTGGCCTCTGGGATCCAGACCTGGCCTTTTGGGGCACTTGCACCTAGCAGAGTGTCCAGCTTCCCGAGAGCCGTCGCCAGAATTTTGGACCCTAGAGGTGGTCTCTGTCGTTCCCGAGACATTGCCTCTGGATTTGGTGCCCACGGTGAACTTGTCTGCCCTGAGCACAGACCCGGGGCGAAGGCGCCCGGCGCCACGTCAAAAATTCCCCAAGAGCTGCCGCTTGCGATTTTGCACCACACATGGGGTCGGTGATCGGGACCACCAGCACCGGCATTTCTCTGACAGCTTGGCCTCTGGGATCCAGACCTGGCCTTTTGGGGCACTTGCACCTAGCAGAGTGTCCAGCTTCCCGAGAGCCGTCGCCAGAATTTTGGACCCTAGAGGTGGGCTCTGTCGGTCCCGAGACATTGCCTCTGGATTTGGTGCCCACGGTGAACTTGTCTGCCCTGAGCACAGACCTGGGGCGAAGGCGCCCCGCGCCACGTCAAAAATTCCCCAAGAGCTGCCGCTTGCGATTTTGCACCACACATGGGGTCGGTGATCAGGACCACTAGCACCGGCATTTCTCTGACAACTTGGCCTCTGGGATCCAGACCTGGCCTTTTGGGGCACTTGCACCTAGCAGAGTGTCCAGCTTCCCGAGAGCCGTCGTCAGAATTTTGGACCCTAGAGGTGGTCTCTGTCCGTCCCGAGACATTGCCTCTGGATTTGGTGCCCACGGTGAACTTGTCTGCCCTGAGCACAGACCCGGGGCGAAGGCACCCGGCGCCACGTCAAAAATTCCCCAAGAGCTGCCGCTTGCGATTTTGTACCACACATGGGGTCAGTGATCAGGACCACCAGCACCGGCATTTCTCTGACAGCTTGGCCTCTGGGATCCAGACCTGGCCTTTTGGGGCACTTGCACCTAGCAGAGTGTCCAGCTCCTTGAGAGCCGTCGCCAGAATTTTGGACCCTAGAGGTGGGCTCTGTCGGTCCCGAGACATTGCCTCTGGATTTGGTGCCCAGGGTGAACTTGTCTGCCCTGAGCACAGACCCGGGGCGAAGGCGCCCGGCGCCACGTCAAAAATTCCCCAAGAGCTGCCGCTTGGGATTTTTCTGCACACATGGGGTCGGAGATCGGGACCACCAGCACCGGCATTTCTCTGACAGCTTGGCCTCTGGGATCCAGACCTGGCCTTTTGGGGCACTTGCACCTAGCAGAGTGTCCAGCTTCCCGAGAGCCGTCGCCAGAATTTTGGACCCTAGAGGTGGGCTCTGTCGGTCCCGAGACATTGCCTCTGGATTTGGTGCCCACGGTGAACTTGTCTGCCCTGAGCACAGACCCGGGGCGAAGGCGCCCCGCGCCACGTCAAAAATTCCCCAAGAGCTGCCGCTTGCGATTTTGCACCACACATGGGGTCGGTGATCAGGACCACTAGCACCGGCATTTCTCTGACAACTTGGCCTCTGGGATCCAGACCTGGCCTTTTGGGGCACTTGCACCTAGCAGAGTGTCCAGCTTCCCGAGAGCCGTCGTCAGAATTTTGGACCCTAGAGGTGGTCTCTGTCCGTCCCGAGACATTGCCTCTGGATTTGGTGCCCACGGTGAACTTGTCTGCCCTGAGCACAGACCCGGGGCGAAGGCACCCGGCGCCACGTCAAAAATTCCCCAAGAGCTGCCGCTTGCGATTTTGTACCACACATGGGGTCAGTGATCAGGACCACCAGCACCGGCATTTCTCTGACAGCTTGGCCTCTGGGATCCAGACCTGGCCTTTTGGGGCACTTGCACCTAGCAGAGTGTCCAGCTCCTTGAGAGCCGTCGCCAGAATTTTGGACCCTAGAGGTGGTCTCTGTCGGTCCCGAGACATTGCCTCTTGATTTGGTGCCCACGGTGAACTTGTCTGCCCTGAGCACAGACCCGGGGTGAAGGCGCCCGGCGCCACGTCAAAAATTCCCCAAGAGCTGCCGCTTGCGACTTTGCACCACACATGGGGTCGGTGATCGGGACCACCAGCACCGGCATTTCTCTGACAGCTTGGCCTCTGAGGTCCACACCTGGCCTTTTGGGGCACTTGCACCTAGCAGAGTGTCCAGCTTCCCGAGAGCCGTCGCCAGAATTTTGGACCCTAGAGGTGGTCTCTGTCGTTCCCGAGACATTGCCTCTGGATTTGGTGCCCACGGTGAACTTGTCTGCCCTGAGCACAGACCCGGGGCGAAGGTGCCCGGCGCCACGTCAAAAATTCCCCAAGAGCTGCCGCTTGGGATTTTTCTGCACACATGGGGTCGGAGATCGGGACCACCGGCACCGGCATTTCTCTGACAGCTTGGCCTCTGGGATCCAGACCTGGCCTTTTGGGGCACTTGCACCTAGCAGAGTGTCCAACTTCCCGAGAGCCGTCGCCAGAATTTTGGACCCTAGAGGTGGTCTCTGTCGGTCCCGAGACATTGCCTCTGGATTTGGTGCCCACGGTGAACTTGTCTGCCCTGAGCACAGACCCGGGGCGAAGGCGCCCCGCGCCACGTCAAAAATTCCCCAAGAGCTGCCGCTTGCGATTTTGCACCACACATGGGGTCGGTGATCGGGACCACCAGCACCGGCATTTCTCTGACAGCTTGGCCTCTGGGAACCAGACCTGGCCTTTTGGGGCACTTGCACCTAGCAGAGTGTCCAGCTCCTTGAGAGCCATCGTCAGAATTATGGACCCTAGAGGTGGTCTCTGTCGGTCCCGAGACATTGCCTCTGGATTTGGTGCCCAGGGTGAACTTGTCTGCCCTGAGCACAGACCCAAGGCGAAGGCGCCCGGCGCCACGTCAAAAATTCCCCAAGAGCTGCCGCTTGCGATTTTGCACCACACATGGGGTCGGTGATCGGGACCACCAGCACCGGCATTTCTCTGACAGCTTGGCCTCTGGGATCCAGACCTGGCCTTTTGGGGCACTTGCACCTAGCAGAGTGTCCAGCTCCTTGAGAGCCCTCGCCAGAATTTTGGACCCTAGAGGTGGGCTCTGTCGGTCCCGAGACATTGCCTCTGGATTTGGTGCCCACGGTGAACTTGTCTGCCCTGAGCACAGACCCGGGGCGAAGGCGCCCGGCGCCACGTCAAAAATTCCCCAAGAGCTGCCGCTTGGGATTTTTCTGCACACATGGGGTCGGAGATCGGGACCACCAGCACCGGCATTTCTCTGACAGCTTGGCCTCTGGGATCCAGACCTGGCCTTTTGGGGCACTTGCACCTAGCAGAGTGTCCAGCTTCCCGAGAGCCGTCGCCAGAATTTTGGACCCTAGAGGTGGGCTCTGTCGGTCCCGAGACATTGCCTCTGGATTTGGTGCCCACGGTGAACTTGTCTGCCCTGAGCACAGACCCGGGGCGAAGGCGCCCCGCGCCACGTCAAAAATTCCCCAAGAGCTGCCGCTTGCGATTTTGCACCACACATGGGGTCGGTGATCAGGACCACTAGCACCGGCATTTCTCTGACAACTTGGCCTCTGGGATCCAGACCTGGCCTTTTGGGGCACTTGCACCTAGCAGAGTGTCCAGCTTCCCGAGAGCCGTCGTCAGAATTTTGGACCCTAGAGGTGGTCTCTGTCCGTCCCGAGACATTGCCTCTGGATTTGGTGCCCACGGTGAACTTGTCTGCCCTGAGCACAGACCCGGGGCGAAGGCACCCGGCGCCACGTCAAAAATTCCCCAAGAGCTGCCGCTTGCGATTTTGTACCACACATGGGGTCAGTGATCAGGACCACCAGCACCGGCATTTCTCTGACAGCTTGGCCTCTGGGATCCAGACCTGGCCTTTTGGGGCACTTGCACCTAGCAGAGTGTCCAGCTCCTTGAGAGCCATCGCCAGAATTTTGGACCCTAGAGGTGGTCTCTGTCGGTCCCGAGACATTGCCTCTTGATTTGGTGCCCACGGTGAACTTCTCTGCCCTGAGCACAGACCCGGGGTGAAGGCGCCCGGCGCCACGTCAAAAATTCCCCAAGAGCTGCCGCTTGCGATTTTGCACCACACATGGGGTCGGTGATCGGGACCACCAGCACCGGCATTTCTCTGACAGCTTGGCCTCTGAGGTCCACACCTGGCCTTTTGGGGCACTTGCACCTAGCAGAGTGTCCAGCTTCCCGAGAGCCGTCGCCAGAATTTTGGACCCTAGAGGTGGTCTCTGTCGTTCCCGAGACATTGCCTCTGGATTTGGTGCCCACGGTGAACTTGTCTGCCCTGAGCACAGACCCGGGGCGAAGGTGCCCGGCGCCACGTCAAAAATTCCCCAAGAGCTGCCGCTTGGGATTTTTCTGCACACATGGGGTCAGTGATCAGGACCACCAGCACCGGCATTTCTCTGACAGCTTGGCCTCTGGGATCCAGACCTGGCCTTTTGGGGCACTTGCACCTAGCAGAGTGTCCAGCTCCTTGAGAGCCGTCGCCAGAATTTTGGACCCTAGAGGTGGTCTCTGTCGTTCCCGAGACATTGCCTCTGGATTTGGTGCCCACGGTGAACTTGTCTGCCCTGAGCACAGACCCGGGGCGAAGGCGCCCGGCGCCACGTCAAAAATTCCCCAAGAGCTGCCGCTTGGGATTTTGCACCACACATGGGGTCGGTGATCGGGACCACCAGCACCGGCATTTCTCTGACAGCTTGGCCTCTGGGATCCAGACCTGGCCTTTTGGGGCACTTGCACCTAGCAGAGTGTCCAGCTTCCCGAGAGCCGTCGCCAGAATTTTGGACCCTAGAGGTGGTCTCTGTCGTTCCCGAGACATTGCCTCTGGATTTGGTGCCCACGGTGAACTTGTCTGCCCTGAGCACAGACCCGGGGCGAAGGCGCCCGGCGCCACGTCAAAAATTCCCCAAGAGCTGCCGCTTGGGATTTTTCTGCACACATGGGGTCGGAGATCGGGACCACCAGCACCGGCATTTCTCTGACAGCTTGGCCTCTGGGATCCAGACCTGGCCTTTTGGGGCACTTGCACCTAGCAGAGTGTCCAGCTTCCCGAGAGCCGTCGCCAGAATTTTGGACCCTAGAGGTGGGCTCTGTCGGTCCCGAGACATTGCCTCTGGATTTGGTGCCCACGGTGAACTTGTCTGCCCTGAGCACAGACCCGGGGCGAAGGCGCCCGGCGCCACGTCAAAAATTCCCCAAGAGCTGCCGCTTGCGATTTTTCTGCACACATGGGGTCGGAGATCGGGACCACCAGCACCGGCATTTCTCTGACAGCTTGGCCTCTGGGATCCAGACCTGGCCTTTTGGGGCACTTGCACCTAGCAGAGTGTCCAGCTTCCCGAGAGCCGTCGCCAGAATTTTGGACCCTAGAGGTGGGCTCTGTCGGTCCCGAGACATTGCCTCTGGATTTGGTGCCCACGGTGAACTTGTCTGCCCTGAGCACAGACCCGGGGCGAAGGCGCCCGGCGCCACGTCAAAAATTCCCCAAGAGCTGCCGCTTGGGATTTTTCTGCACACATGGGGTCGGAGATCGGGACCACCAGCACCGGCATTTCTCTGACAGCTTGGCCTCTGGGATCCAGACCTGGCCTTTTGGGGCACTTGCACCTAGCAGAGTGTCCAGCTTCCCGAGAGCCGTCGCCAGAATTTTGGACCCTAGAGGTGGTCTCTGTCGGTCCCGAGACATTGCCTCTGGATTTGGTGCCCAGGGTGAACTTGTCTGCTCTGAGCACAGACCCGGGGCGAAGGCGCCCCGCGCCACGTCAAAAATTCCCCAAGAGCTGCCGCTTGCGATTTTGCACCACACATGGGGTCGGTGATCGGGACCACCAGCACCGGCATTTCTCTGACAGCTTGGCCTCTGGGAACCAGACCTGGCCTTTTGGGGCACTTGCACCTAGCAGAGTGTCCAGCTCCTTGAGAGCCATCGTCAGAATTATGGACCCTAGAGGTGGGCTCTGTCGGTCCCGAGACATTGCCTCTGGATTTGGTGCCCAGGGTGAACTTGTCTGCCCTGAGCACAGACCCAAGGCGAAGGCGCCCGGCGCCACGTCAAAAATTCCCCAAGAGCTGCCGCTTGCGATTTTGCACCACACATGGGGTCGGTGATCGGGACCACCAGCACCGGCATTTCTCTGACAGCTTGGCCTCTGGGATCCAGACCTGGCCTTTTGGGGCACTTGCACCTAGCAGAGTGTCCAGCTTCCCGAGAGCCGTCGCCAGAATTTTGGACCCTAGAGGTGGGCTCTGTCGGTCCCGAGACATTGCCTCTGGATTTGGTGCCCACGGTGAACTTGTCTGCCCTGAGCACAGACCCGGGGCGAAGGCGCCCGGCGCCACGTCAAAAATTCCCCAAGAGCTGCCGCTTGGGATTTTTCTGCACACATGGGGTCGGAGATCGGGACCACCAGCACCGGCATTTCTCTGACAGCTTGGCCTCTGGGATCCAGACCTGGCCTTTTGGGGCACTTGCACCTAGCAGAGTGTCCAGCTTCCCGAGAGCCGTCGCCAGAATTTTGGACCCTAGAGGTGGTCTCTGTCGGTCCCGAGACATTGCCTCTGGATTTGGTGCCCAGGGTGAACTTGTCTGCTCTGAGCACAGACCCGGGGCGAAGGCGCCCCGCGCCACGTCAAAAATTCCCCAAGAGCTGCCGCTTGCGATTTTGCACCACACATGGGGTCGGTGATCGGGACCACCAGCACCGGCATTTCTCTGACAGCTTGGCCTCTGGGAACCAGACCTGGCCTTTTGGGGCACTTGCACCTAGCAGAGTGTCCAGCTCCTTGAGAGCCATCGTCAGAATTATGGACCCTAGAGGTGGGCTCTGTCGGTCCCGAGACATTGCCTCTGGATTTGGTGCCCAGGGTGAACTTGTCTGCCCTGAGCACAGACCCAAGGCGAAGGCGCCCGGCGCCACGTCAAAAATTCCCCAAGAGCTGCCGCTTGCGATTTTGCACCACACATGGGGTCGGTGATCGGGACCACCAGCACCGGCATTTCTCTGACAGCTTGGCCTCTGGGATCCAGACCTGGCCTTTTGGGGCACTTGCACCTAGCAGAGTGTCCAGCTCCTTGAGAGCCCTCGCCAGAATTTTGGACCCTAGAGGTGGGCTCTGTCGGTCCCGAGACATTGCCTCTGGATTTGGTGCCCACGGTGAACTTGTCTGCCCTGAGCACAGACCCGGGGCGAAGGCGCCCGGCGCCACGTCAAAAATTCCCCAAGAGCTGCCGCTTGGGATTTTTCTGCACACATGGGGTCGGAGATCGGGACCACCAGCACCGGCATTTCTCTGACAGCTTGGCCTCTGGGATCCAGACCTGGCCTTTTGGGGCACTTGCACCTAGCAGAGTGTCCAGCTTCCCGAGAGCCGTCGCCAGAATTTTGGACCCTAGAGGTGGTCTCTGTCGGTCCCGAGACATTGCCTCTGGATTTGGTGCCCACGGTGAACTTGTCTGCCCTGAGCACAGACCCGGGGCGAAGGCGCCCGGCGCCACGTCAAAAATTCCCCAAGAGCTGCCGCTTGCGATTTTGCACCACACATGGGGTCGGTGATCGGGACCACCAGCACCGGCATTTCTCTGACAGCTTGGCCTCTGGGATCCAGACCTGGCCTTTTGGGGCACTTGCACCTAGCAGAGTGTCCAGCTCCTTGAGAGCCATCGTCAGAATTTTGGACCCTAGAGGTGGGCTCTGTCGGTCCCGAGACATTGCCTCTGGATTTGGTGCCCACGGTGAACTTGTCTGCCCTGAGCACAGACCCGGGGCGAAGGCGCCCGGCGCCACGTCAAAAATTCCCCAAGAGCTGCCGCTTGCGATTTTGCACCACACATGGGGTCGGTGATCGGGACCACCAGCACCGGCATTTCTCTGACAGCTTGGCCTCTGGGATCCAGACCTGGCCTTTTGGGGCACTTGCACCTAGCAGAGTGTCCAGCTTCCCGAGAGCCGTCGCCAGAATTTTGGACCCTAGAGGTGGTCTCTGTCGTTCCCGAGACATTGCCTCTGGATTTGGTGCCCACGGTGAACTTGTCTGCCCTGAGCACAGACCCGGGGCGAAGGCGCCCGGCGCCACGTCAAAAATTCCCCAAGAGCTGCCGCTTGCGATTTTGCACCACACATGGGGTCGGTGATCGGGACCACCAGCACCGGCATTTCTCTGACAGCTTGGCCTCTGGGATCCAGACCTGGCCTTTTGGGGCACTTGCACCTAGCAGAGTGTCCAGCTTCCCGAGAGCCGTCGCCAGAATTTTGGACCCTAGAGGTGGGCTCTGTCGGTCCCGAGACATTGCCTCTGGATTTGGTGCCCACGGTGAACTTGTCTGCCCTGAGCACAGACCCGGGGCGAAGGCGCCCCGCGCCACGTCAAAAATTCCCCAAGAGCTGCCGCTTGCGATTTTGCACCACACATGGGGTCGGTGATCAGGACCACTAGCACCGGCATTTCTCTGACAACTTGGCCTCTGGGATCCAGACCTGGCCTTTTGGGGCACTTGCACCTAGCAGAGTGTCCAGCTTCCCGAGAGCCGTCGTCAGAATTTTGGACCCTAGAGGTGGTCTCTGTCCGTCCCGAGACATTGCCTCTGGATTTGGTGCCCACGGTGAACTTGTCTGCCCTGAGCACAGACCCGGGGCGAAGGCACCCGGCGCCACGTCAAAAATTCCCCAAGAGCTGCCGCTTGCGATTTTGTACCACACATGGGGTCGGTGATCAGGACCACCAGCACCGGCATTTCTCTGACAGCTTGGCCTCTGGGATCCAGACCTGGCCTTTTGGGGCACTTGCACCTAGCAGAGTGTCCAGCTCCTTGAGAGCCGTCGCCAGAATTTTGGACCCTAGAGGTGGTCTCTGTCGGTCCCGAGACATTGCCTCTTGATTTGGTGCCCACGGTGAACTTGTCTGCCCTGAGCACAGACCCGGGGTGAAGGCGCCCGGCGCCACGTCAAAAATTCCCCAAGAGCTGCCGCTTGCGATTTTGCACCACACATGGGGTCGGTGATCGGGACCACCAGCACCGGCATTTCTCTGACAGCTTGGCCTCTGAGGTCCACACCTGGCCTTTTGGGGCACTTGCACCTAGCAGAGTGTCCAGCTTCCCGAGAGCCGTCGCCAGAATTTTGGACCCTAGAGGTGGTCTCTGTCGTTCCCGAGACATTGCCTCTGGATTTGGTGCCCACGGTGAACTTGTCTGCCCTGAGCACAGACCCGGGGCGAAGGTGCCCGGCGCCACGTCAAAAATTCCCCAAGAGCTGCCGCTTGGGATTTTTCTGCACACATGGGGTCAGTGATCAGGACCACCAGCACCGGCATTTCTCTGACAGCTTGGCCTCTGGGATCCAGACCTGGCCTTTTGGGGCACTTGCACCTAGCAGAGTGTCCAGCTCCTTGAGAGCCGTCGCCAGAATTTTGGACCCTAGAGGTGGTCTCTGTCGTTCCCGAGACATTGCCTCTGGATTTGGTGCCCACGGTGAACTTGTCTGCCCTGAGCACAGACCCGGGGCGAAGGCGCCCGGCGCCACGTCAAAAATTCCCCAAGAGCTGCCGCTTGGGATTTTTCTGCACACATGGGGTCGGTGATCGGGACCACCAGCACCGGCATTTCTCTGACAGCTTGGCCTCTGGGATCCAGACCTGGCCTTTTGGGGCACTTGCACCTAGCAGAGTGTCCAGCTTCCCGAGAGCCGTCGCCAGAATTTTGGACCCTAGAGGTGGTCTCTGTCGTTCCCGAGACATTGCCTCTGGATTTGGTGCCCACGGTGAACTTGTCTGCCCTGAGCACAGACCCGGGGCGAAGGCGCCCGGCGCCACGTCAAAAATTCCCCAAGAGATGCCGCTTGGGATTTTTCTGCACACATGGGGTCGGAGATCGGGACCACCAGCACCGGCATTTCTCTGACAGCTTGGCCTCTGGGATCCAGACCTGGCCTTTTGGGGCACTTGCACCTAGCAGAGTGTCCAGCTTCCCGAGAGCCATCGCCAGAATTTTGGACCCTAGAGGTGGGCTCTGTCGGTCCCGAGACATTGCCTCTGGATTTGGTGCCCACGGTGAACTTGTCTGCCCTGAGCACAGACCCGGGGCGAAGGCGCCCGGCGCCACGTCAAAAATTCCCCAAGAGCTGCCGCTTGGGATTTTTCTGCACACATGGGGTCGGAGATCGGGACCACCAGCACCGGCATTTCTCTGACAGCTTGGCCTCTGGGATCCAGACCTGGCCTTTTGGGGCACTTGCACCTAGCAGAGTGTCCAGCTTCCCGAGAGCCGTCGCCAGAATTTTGGACCCTAGAGGTGGTCTCTGTCGGTCCCGAGACATTGCCTCTGGATTTGGTGCCCACGGTGAACTTGTCTGCCCTGAGCACAGACCCGGGGCGAAGGCGCCCGGCGCCACGTCAAAAATTCCCCAAGAGCTGCCGCTTGCGATTTTGCACCACACATGGGGTCGGTGATCGGGACCACCAGCACCGGCATTTCTCTGACAGCTTGGCCTCTGGGATCCAGACCTGGCCTTTTGGGGCACTTGCACCTAGCAGAGTGTCCAGCTCCTTGAGAGCCATCGTCAGAATTTTGGACCCTAGAGGTGGGCTCTGTCGGTCCCGAGACATTGCCTCTGGATTTGGTGCCCACGGTGAACTTGTCTGCCCTGAGCACAGACCCGGGGCGAAGGCGCCCGGCGCCACGTCAAAAATTCCCCAAGAGCTGCCGCTTGCGATTTTGCACCACACATGGGGTCGGTGATCGGGACCACCAGCACCGGCATTTCTCTGACAGCTTGGCCTCTGGGATCCAGACCTGGCCTTTTGGGGCACTTGCACCTAGCAGAGTGTCCAGCTTCCCGAGAGCCGTCGCCAGAATTTTGGACCCTAGAGGTGGTCTCTGTCGTTCCCGAGACATTGCCTCTGGATTTGGTGCCCACGGTGAACTTGTCTGCCCTGAGCACAGACCCGGGGCGAAGGCGCCCGGCGCCACGTCAAAAATTCCCCAAGAGCTGCCGCTTGCGATTTTGCACCACACATGGGGTCGGTGATCGGGACCACCAGCACCGGCATTTCTCTGACAGCTTGGCCTCTGGGATCCAGACCTGGCCTTTTGGGGCACTTGCACCTAGCAGAGTGTCCAGCTTCCCGAGAGCCGTCGCCAGAATTTTGGACCCTAGAGGTGGGCTCTGTCGGTCCCGAGACATTGCCTCTGGATTTGGTGCCCACGGTGAACTTGTCTGCCCTGAGCACAGACCCGGGGCGAAGGCGCCCCGCGCCACGTCAAAAATTCCCCAAGAGCTGCCGCTTGCGATTTTGCACCACACATGGGGTCGGTGATCAGGACCACTAGCACCGGCATTTCTCTGACAACTTGGCCTCTGGGATCCAGACCTGGCCTTTTGGGGCACTTGCACCTAGCAGAGTGTCCAGCTTCCCGAGAGCCGTCGTCAGAATTTTGGACCCTAGAGGTGGTCTCTGTCCGTCCCGAGACATTGCCTCTGGATTTGGTGCCCACGGTGAACTTGTCTGCCCTGAGCACAGACCCGGGGCGAAGGCACCCGGCGCCACGTCAAAAATTCCCCAAGAGCTGCCGCTTGCGATTTTGTACCACACATGGGGTCGGTGATCAGGACCACCAGCACCGGCATTTCTCTGACAGCTTGGCCTCTGGGATCCAGACCTGGCCTTTTGGGGCACTTGCACCTAGCAGAGTGTCCAGCTCCTTGAGAGCCGTCGCCAGAATTTTGGACCCTAGAGGTGGTCTCTGTCGGTCCCGAGACATTGCCTCTTGATTTGGTGCCCACGGTGAACTTGTCTGCCCTGAGCACAGACCCGGGGTGAAGGCGCCCGGCGCCACGTCAAAAATTCCCCAAGAGCTGCCGCTTGCGATTTTGCACCACACATGGGGTCGGTGATCGGGACCACCAGCACCGGCATTTCTCTGACAGCTTGGCCTCTGAGGTCCACACCTGGCCTTTTGGGGCACTTGCACCTAGCAGAGTGTCCAGCTTCCCGAGAGCCGTCGCCAGAATTTTGGACCCTAGAGGTGGTCTCTGTCGTTCCCGAGACATTGCCTCTGGATTTGGTGCCCACGGTGAACTTGTCTGCCCTGAGCACAGACCCGGGGCGAAGGTGCCCGGCGCCACGTCAAAAATTCCCCAAGAGCTGCCGCTTGGGATTTTTCTGCACACATGGGGTCAGTGATCAGGACCACCAGCACCGGCATTTCTCTGACAGCTTGGCCTCTGGGATCCAGACCTGGCCTTTTGGGGCACTTGCACCTAGCAGAGTGTCCAGCTCCTTGAGAGCCGTCGCCAGAATTTTGGACCCTAGAGGTGGTCTCTGTCGTTCCCGAGACATTGCCTCTGGATTTGGTGCCCACGGTGAACTTGTCTGCCCTGAGCACAGACCCGGGGCGAAGGCGCCCGGCGCCACGTCAAAAATTCCCCAAGAGCTGCCGCTTGGGATTTTTCTGCACACATGGGGTCGGTGATCGGGACCACCAGCACCGGCATTTCTCTGACAGCTTGGCCTCTGGGATCCAGACCTGGCCTTTTGGGGCACTTGCACCTAGCAGAGTGTCCAGCTTCCCGAGAGCCGTCGCCAGAATTTTGGACCCTAGAGGTGGTCTCTGTCGTTCCCGAGACATTGCCTCTGGATTTGGTGCCCACGGTGAACTTGTCTGCCCTGAGCACAGACCCGGGGCGAAGGCGCCCGGCGCCACGTCAAAAATTCCCCAAGAGATGCCGCTTGGGATTTTTCTGCACACATGGGGTCGGAGATCGGGACCACCAGCACCGGCATTTCTCTGACAGCTTGGCCTCTGGGATCCAGACCTGGCCTTTTGGGGCACTTGCACCTAGCAGAGTGTCCAGCTTCCCGAGAGCCATCGCCAGAATTTTGGACCCTAGAGGTGGGCTCTGTCGGTCCCGAGACATTGCCTCTGGATTTGGTGCCCACGGTGAACTTGTCTGCCCTGAGCACAGACCCGGGGCGAAGGCGCCCGGCGCCACGTCAAAAATTCCCCAAGAGCTGCCGCTTGGGATTTTTCTGCACACATGGGGTCGGAGATCGGGACCACCAGCACCGGCATTTCTCTGACAGCTTGGCCTCTGGGATCCAGACCTGGCCTTTTGGGGCACTTGCACCTAGCAGAGTGTCCAGCTTCCCGAGAGCCGTCGCCAGAATTTTGGACCCTAGAGGTGGTCTCTGTCGGTCCCGAGACATTGCCTCTGGATTTGGTGCCCACGGTGAACTTGTCTGCCCTGAGCACAGACCCGGGGCGAAGGCGCCCGGCGCCACGTCAAAAATTCCCCAAGAGCTGCCGCTTGCGATTTTGCACCACACATGGGGTCGGTGATCGGGACCACCAGCACCGGCATTTCTCTGACAGCTTGGCCTCTGGGATCCAGACCTGGCCTTTTGGGGCACTTGCACCTAGCAGAGTGTCCAGCTCCTTGAGAGCCATCGTCAGAATTTTGGACCCTAGAGGTGGGCTCTGTCGGTCCCGAGACATTGCCTCTGGATTTGGTGCCCACGGTGAACTTGTCTGCCCTGAGCACAGACCCGGGGCGAAGGCGCCCGGCGCCACGTCAAAAATTCCCCAAGAGCTGCCGCTTGCGATTTTGCACCACACATGGGGTCGGTGATCGGGACCACCAGCACCGGCATTTCTCTGACAGCTTGGCCTCTGGGATCCAGACCTGGCCTTTTGGGGCACTTGCACCTAGCAGAGTGTCCAGCTTCCCGAGAGCCGTCGCCAGAATTTTGGACCCTAGAGGTGGTCTCTGTCGTTCCCGAGACATTGCCTCTGGATTTGGTGCCCACGGTGAACTTGTCTGCCCTGAGCACAGACCCGGGGCGAAGGCGCCCGGCGCCACGTCAAAAATTCCCCAAGAGCTGCCGCTTGCGATTTTGCACCACACATGGGGTCGGTGATCGGGACCACCAGCACCGGCATTTCTCTGACAGCTTGGCCTCTGGGATCCAGACCTGGCCTTTTGGGGCACTTGCACCTAGCAGAGTGTCCAGCTTCCCGAGAGCCGTCGCCAGAATTTTGGACCCTAGAGGTGGGCTCTGTCGGTCCCGAGACATTGCCTCTGGATTTGGTGCCCACGGTGAACTTGTCTGCCCTGAGCACAGACCCGGGGCGAAGGCGCCCCGCGCCACGTCAAAAATTCCCCAAGAGCTGCCGCTTGCGATTTTGCACCACACATGGGGTCGGTGATCAGGACCACTAGCACCGGCATTTCTCTGACAACTTGGCCTCTGGGATCCAGACCTGGCCTTTTGGGGCACTTGCACCTAGCAGAGTGTCCAGCTTCCCGAGAGCCGTCGTCAGAATTTTGGACCCTAGAGGTGGTCTCTGTCCGTCCCGAGACATTGCCTCTGGATTTGGTGCCCACGGTGAACTTGTCTGCCCTGAGCACAGACCCGGGGCGAAGGCACCCGGCGCCACGTCAAAAATTCCCCAAGAGCTGCCGCTTGCGATTTTGTACCACACATGGGGTCAGTGATCAGGACCACCAGCACCGGCATTTCTCTGACAGCTTGGCCTCTGGGATCCAGACCTGGCCTTTTGGGGCACTTGCACCTAGCAGAGTGTCCAGCTCCTTGAGAGCCGTCGCCAGAATTTTGGACCCTAGAGGTGGTCTCTGTCGGTCCCGAGACATTGCCTCTTGATTTGGTGCCCACGGTGAACTTGTCTGCCCTGAGCACAGACCCGGGGTGAAGGCGCCCGGCGCCACGTCAAAAATTCCCCAAGAGCTGCCGCTTGCGATTTTGCACCACACATGGGGTCGGTGATCGGGACCACCAGCACCGGCATTTCTCTGACAGCTTGGCCTCTGAGGTCCACACCTGGCCTTTTGGGGCACTTGCACCTAGCAGAGTGTCCAGCTTCCCGAGAGCCGTCGCCAGAATTTTGGACCCTAGAGGTGGTCTCTGTCGTTCCCGAGACATTGCCTCTGGATTTGGTGCCCACGGTGAACTTGTCTGCCCTGAGCACAGACCCGGGGCGAAGGTGCCCGGCGCCACGTCAAAAATTCCCCAAGAGCTGCCGCTTGGGATTTTTCTGCACACATGGGGTCAGTGATCAGGACCACCAGCACCGGCATTTCTCTGACAGCTTGGCCTCTGGGATCCAGACCTGGCCTTTTGGGGCACTTGCACCTAGCAGAGTGTCCAGCTCCTTGAGAGCCGTCGCCAGAATTTTGGACCCTAGAGGTGGTCTCTGTCGTTCCCGAGACATTGCCTCTGGATTTGGTGCCCACGGTGAACTTGTCTGCCCTGAGCACAGACCCGGGGCGAAGGCGCCCGGCGCCACGTCAAAAATTCCCCAAGAGCTGCCGCTTGGGATTTTTCTGCACACATGGGGTCGGTGATCGGGACCACCAGCACCGGCATTTCTCTGACAGCTTGGCCTCTGGGATCCAGACCTGGCCTTTTGGGGCACTTGCACCTAGCAGAGTGTCCAGCTTCCCGAGAGCCGTCGCCAGAATTTTGGACCCT
Organism: Tinamus guttatus; assembly: GCF_059628265.1. Taxonomy (NCBI): domain Eukaryota; kingdom Metazoa; phylum Chordata; class Aves; order Tinamiformes; family Tinamidae; genus Tinamus; species Tinamus guttatus. The sequence continues at coordinate 21,967 of NW_028289299.1, forward strand.
AGAGGTGGTCTCTGTCGTTCCCGAGACATTGCCTCTGGATTTGGTGCCCACGGTGAACTTGTCTGCCCTGAGCACAGACCCGGGGCGAAGGCGCCCGGCGCCACGTCAAAAATTCCCCAAGAGATGCCGCTTGGGATTTTTCTGCACACATGGGGTCGGAGATCGGGACCACCAGCACCGGCATTTCTCTGACAGCTTGGCCTCTGGGATCCAGACCTGGCCTTTTGGGGCACTTGCACCTAGCAGAGTGTCCAGCTTCCCGAGAGCCGTCGCCAGAATTTTGGACCCTAGAGGTGGGCTCTGTCGGTCCCGAGACATTGCCTCTGGATTTGGTGCCCACGGTGAACTTGTCTGCCCTGAGCACAGACCCGGGGCGAAGGCGCCCCGCGCCACGTCAAAAATTCCCCAAGAGCTGCCGCTTGCGATTTTGCACCACACATGGGGTCGGTGATCGGGACCACCAGCACCGGCATTTCTCTGACAGCTTGGCCTCTGGGATCCAGACCTGGCCTTTTGGGGCACTTGCACCTAGCAGAGTGTCCAGCTCCTTGAGAGCCATCGTCAGAATTATGGACCCTAGAGGTGGGCTCTGTCGGTCCCGAGACATTGCCTCTGGATTTGGTGCCCACGGTGAACTTGTCTGCCCTGAGCACAGACCCGGGGCGAAGGCGCCCGGCGCCACGTCAAAAATTCCCCAACAGCTGCCGCTTGCGATTTTGCACCACACATGGGGTCGGTGATCAGGACCACTAGCACCGGCATTTCTCTGACAGCTTGGCCTCTGGGATCCAGACCTGGCCTTTTGGGGCACTTGCACCTAGCAGAGTGTCCAGCTTCCCGAGAGCCGTCGTCAGAATTATGGACCCTAGAGGTGGGCTCTGTCGGTCCCGAGACATTGCCTCTGGATTTGGTGCCCACGGTGAACTTGTCTGCCCTGAGCACAGACCCGGGGCGAAGGCACCCGGCGCCACGTCAAAAATTCCCCAAGAGCTGCCGCTTGGGATTTTGCACCACACATGGGGTCGGTGATCGGGACCACCAGCACCGGCATTTCTCTGACAGCTTGGCCTCTGGGAACCAGACCTGGCCTTTTGGGGCACTTGCACCTAGCAGAGTGTCCAGCTCCTTGAGAGCCATCGTCAGAATTATGGACCCTAGAGGTGGTCTCTGTCGGTCCCGAGACATTGCCTCTGGATTTGGTGCCCAGGGTTAACTTGTCTGCCCTGAGCACAGACCCAAGGCGAAGGCGCCCGGCGCCACGTCAAAAATTCCCCAAGAGCTGCCGCTTGCGATTTTGCACCACACATGGGGTCGGTGATCGGGACCACCAGCACCGGCATTTCTCTGACAGCTTGGCCTCTGGGATCCAGACCTGGCCTTTTGGGGCACTTGCACCTAGCAGAGTGTCCAGCTCCTTGAGAGCCCTCGCCAGAATTTTGGACCCTAGAGGTGGTCTCTGTCGGTCCCGAGACATTGCCTCTGGATTTGGTGCCCACGGTGAACTTGTCTGCCCTGAGCACAGACCCGGGGCGAAGGCGCCCGGCGCCACGTCAAAAATTCCCCAAGAGCTGCCGCTTGCGATTTTGCACCACACATGGGGTCGGTGATCGGGACCACCAGCACCGGCATTTCTCTGACAGCTTGGCCTCTGGGATCCAGACCTGGCCTTTTGGGGCACTTGCACCTAGCAGAGTGTCCAGCTCCTTGAGAGCCATCGTCAGAATTTTGGACCCTAGAGGTGGGCTCTGTCGGTCCCGAGACATTGCCTCTGGATTTGGTGCCCAGGGTGAACTTGTCTGCCCTGAGCACAGACCCGGGGCGAAGGCGCCCGGCGCCACGTCAAAAATTCCCCAAGAGCTGCCGCTTGCGATTTTGCACCACACATGGGGTCGGTGATCGGGACCACCAGCACCGGCATTTCTCTGACAGCTTGGCCTCTGGGATCCAGACCTGGCCTTTTGGGGCACTTGCACCTAGCAGAGTGTCCAGCTTCCCGAGAGCCGTCGCCAGAATTTTGGACCCTAGAGGTGGTCTCTGTCGTTCCCGAGACATTGCCTCTGGATTTGGTGCCCACGGTGAACTTGTCTGCCCTGAGCACAGACCCGGGGCGAAGGCGCCCGGCGCCACGTCAAAAATTCCCCAAGAGCTGCCGCTTGCGATTTTGCACCACACATGGGGTCGGTGATCGGGACCACCAGCACCGGCATTTCTCTGACAGCTTGGCCTCTGGGATCCAGACCTGGCCTTTTGGGGCACTTGCACCTAGCAGAGTGTCCAGCTTCCCGAGAGCCGTCGCCAGAATTTTGGACCCTAGAGGTGGGCTCTGTCGGTCCCGAGACATTGCCTCTGGATTTGGTGCCCACGGTGAACTTGTCTGCCCTGAGCACAGACCTGGGGCGAAGGCGCCCCGCGCCACGTCAAAAATTCCCCAAGAGCTGCCGCTTGCGATTTTGCACCACACATGGGGTCGGTGATCAGGACCACTAGCACCGGCATTTCTCTGACAACTTGGCCTCTGGGATCCAGACCTGGCCTTTTGGGGCACTTGCACCTAGCAGAGTGTCCAGCTTCCCGAGAGCCGTCGTCAGAATTTTGGACCCTAGAGGTGGTCTCTGTCCGTCCCGAGACATTGCCTCTGGATTTGGTGCCCACGGTGAACTTGTCTGCCCTGAGCACAGACCCGGGGCGAAGGCACCCGGCGCCACGTCAAAAATTCCCCAAGAGCTGCCGCTTGCGATTTTGTACCACACATGGGGTCAGTGATCAGGACCACCAGCACCGGCATTTCTCTGACAGCTTGGCCTCTGGGATCCAGACCTGGCCTTTTGGGGCACTTGCACCTAGCAGAGTGTCCAGCTCCTTGAGAGCCGTCGCCAGAATTTTGGACCCTAGAGGTGGGCTCTGTCGGTCCCGAGACATTGCCTCTGGATTTGGTGCCCAGGGTGAACTTGTCTGCCCTGAGCACAGACCCGGGGCGAAGGCGCGCGGCGCCACGTCAAAAATTCCCCAAGAGCTGCCGCTTGGGATTTTTCTGCACACATGGGGTCGGAGATCGGGACCACCAGCACCGGCATTTCTCTGACAGCTTGGCCTCTGGGATCCAGACCTGGCCTTTTGGGGCACTTGCACCTAGCAGAGTGTCCAGCTTCCCGAGAGCCGTCGCCAGAATTTTGGACCCTAGAGGTGGGCTCTGTCGGTCCCGAGACATTGCCTCTGGATTTGGTGCCCACGGTGAACTTGTCTGCCCTGAGCACAGACCCGGGGCGAAGGCGCCCCGCGCCACGTCAAAAATTCCCCAAGAGCTGCCGCTTGGGATTTTTCTGCACACATGGGGTCGGAGATCGGGACCACCAGCACCGGCATTTCTCTGACAACTTGGCCTCTGGGATCCAGACCTGGCCTTTTGGGGCACTTGCACCTAGCAGAGTGTCCAGCTTCCCGAGAGCCGTCGCCAGAATTTTGGACCCTAGAGGTGGTCTCTGTCGGTCCCGAGACATTGCCTCTGGATTTGGTGCCCACGGTGAACTTGTCTGCCCTGAGCACAGACCTGGGGCGAAGGCGCCCGGCGCCACGTCAAAAATTCCCCAAGAGCTGCCGCTTGCGATTTTGCACCACACATGGGGTCGGTGATCGGGACCACCAGCACCGGCATTTCTCTGACAGCTTGGCCTCTGGGATCCAGACCTGGCCTTTTGGGGCACTTGCACCTAGCAGAGTGTCCAGCTCCTTGAGAGCCATCGTCAGAATTTTGGACCCTAGAGGTGGGCTCTGTCGGTCCCGAGACATTGCCTCTGGATTTGGTGCCCACGGTGAACTTGTCTGCCCTGAGCACAGACCCGGGGCGAAGGCGCCCGGCGCCACGTCAAAAATTCCCCAAGAGCTGCCGCTTGCGATTTTGCACCACACATGGGGTCGGTGATCGGGACCACCAGCACCGGCATTTCTCTGACAGCTTGGCCTCTGGGATCCAGACCTGGCCTTTTGGGGCACTTGCACCTAGCAGAGTGTCCAGCTTCCCGAGAGCCGTCGCCAGAATTTTGGACCCTAGAGGTGGTCTCTGTCGTTCCCGAGACATTGCCTCTGGATTTGGTGCCCACGGTGAACTTGTCTGCCCTGAGCACAGACCCGGGGCGAAGGCGCCCGGCGCCACGTCAAAAATTCCCCAAGAGCTGCCGCTTGCGATTTTGCACCACACATGGGGTCGGTGATCGGGACCACCAGCACCGGCATTTCTCTGACAGCTTGGCCTCTGGGATCCAGACCTGGCCTTTTGGGGCACTTGCACCTAGCAGAGTGTCCAGCTTCCCGAGAGCCGTCGCCAGAATTTTGGACCCTAGAGGTGGGCTCTGTCGGTCCCGAGACATTGCCTCTGGATTTGGTGCCCACGGTGAACTTGTCTGCCCTGAGCACAGACCCGGGGCGAAGGCGCCCCGCGCCACGTCAAAAATTCCCCAAGAGCTGCCGCTTGCGATTTTGCACCACACATGGGGTCGGTGATCAGGACCACTAGCACCGGCATTTCTCTGACAACTTGGCCTCTGGGATCCAGACCTGGCCTTTTGGGGCACTTGCACCTAGCAGAGTGTCCAGCTTCCCGAGAGCCGTCGTCAGAATTTTGGACCCTAGAGGTGGTCTCTGTCCGTCCCGAGACATTGCCTCTGGATTTGGTGCCCACGGTGAACTTGTCTGCCCTGAGCACAGACCCGGGGCGAAGGCACCCGGCGCCACGTCAAAAATTCCCCAAGAGCTGCCGCTTGCGATTTTGTACCACACATGGGGTCAGTGATCAGGACCACCAGCACCGGCATTTCTCTGACAGCTTGGCCTCTGGGATCCAGACCTGGCCTTTTGGGGCACTTGCACCTAGCAGAGTGTCCAGCTCCTTGAGAGCCATCGCCAGAATTTTGGACCCTAGAGGTGGTCTCTGTCGGTCCCGAGACATTGCCTCTTGATTTGGTGCCCACGGTGAACTTCTCTGCCCTGAGCACAGACCCGGGGTGAAGGCGCCCGGCGCCACGTCAAAAATTCCCCAAGAGCTGCCGCTTGCGATTTTGCACCACACATGGGGTCGGTGATCGGGACCACCAGCACCGGCATTTCTCTGACAGCTTGGCCTCTGAGGTCCACACCTGGCCTTTTGGGGCACTTGCACCTAGCAGAGTGTCCAGCTTCCCGAGAGCCGTCGCCAGAATTTTGGACCCTAGAGGTGGTCTCTGTCGTTCCCGAGACATTGCCTCTGGATTTGGTGCCCACGGTGAACTTGTCTGCCCTGAGCACAGACCCGGGGCGAAGGTGCCCGGCGCCACGTCAAAAATTCCCCAAGAGCTGCCGCTTGGGATTTTTCTGCACACATGGGGTCAGTGATCAGGACCACCAGCACCGGCATTTCTCTGACAGCTTGGCCTCTGGGATCCAGACCTGGCCTTTTGGGGCACTTGCACCTAGCAGAGTGTCCAGCTCCTTGAGAGCCGTCGCCAGAATTTTGGACCCTAGAGGTGGTCTCTGTCGTTCCCGAGACATTGCCTCTGGATTTGGTGCCCACGGTGAACTTGTCTGCCCTGAGCACAGACCCGGGGCGAAGGCGCCCGGCGCCACGTCAAAAATTCCCCAAGAGCTGCCGCTTGGGATTTTGCACCACACATGGGGTCGGTGATCGGGACCACCAGCACCGGCATTTCTCTGACAGCTTGGCCTCTGGGATCCAGACCTGGCCTTTTGGGGCACTTGCACCTAGCAGAGTGTCCAGCTTCCCGAGAGCCGTCGCCAGAATTTTGGACCCTAGAGGTGGTCTCTGTCGTTCCCGAGACATTGCCTCTGGATTTGGTGCCCACGGTGAACTTGTCTGCCCTGAGCACAGACCCGGGGCGAAGGCGCCCGGCGCCACGTCAAAAATTCCCCAAGAGCTGCCGCTTGGGATTTTTCTGCACACATGGGGTCGGAGATCGGGACCACCAGCACCGGCATTTCTCTGACAGCTTGGCCTCTGGGATCCAGACCTGGCCTTTTGGGGCACTTGCACCTAGCAGAGTGTCCAGCTTCCCGAGAGCCGTCGCCAGAATTTTGGACCCTAGAGGTGGGCTCTGTCGGTCCCGAGACATTGCCTCTGGATTTGGTGCCCACGGTGAACTTGTCTGCCCTGAGCACAGACCCGGGGCGAAGGCGCCCGGCGCCACGTCAAAAATTCCCCAAGAGCTGCCGCTTGGGATTTTTCTGCACACATGGGGTCGGAGATCGGGACCACCAGCACCGGCATTTCTCTGACAGCTTGGCCTCTGGGATCCAGACCTGGCCTTTTGGGGCACTTGCACCTAGCAGAGTGTCCAGCTTCCCGAGAGCCGTCGCCAGAATTTTGGACCCTAGAGGTGGTCTCTGTCGGTCCCGAGACATTGCCTCTGGATTTGGTGCCCAGGGTGAACTTGTCTGCTCTGAGCACAGACCCGGGGCGAAGGCGCCCCGCGCCACGTCAAAAATTCCCCAAGAGCTGCCGCTTGCGATTTTGCACCACACATGGGGTCGGTGATCGGGACCACCAGCACCGGCATTTCTCTGACAGCTTGGCCTCTGGGATCCAGACCTGGCCTTTTGGGGCACTTGCACCTAGCAGAGTGTCCAGCTCCTTGAGAGCCATCGTCAGAATTATGGACCCTAGAGGTGGGCTCTGTCGGTCCCGAGACATTGCCTCTGGATTTGGTGCCCAGGGTGAACTTGTCTGCCCTGAGCACAGACCCGGGGCGAAGGCGCCCGGCGCCACGTCAAAAATTCCCCAAGAGCTGCCGCTTGCGATTTTGCACCACACATGGGGTCGGTGATCGGGACCACCAGCACCGGCATTTCTCTGACAGCTTGGCCTCTGGGATCCAGACCTGGCCTTTTGGGGCACTTGCACCTAGCAGAGTGTCCAGCTTCCCGAGAGCCCTCGCCAGAATTTTGGACCCTAGAGGTGGTCTCTGTCGTTCCCGAGACATTGCCTCTGGATTTGGTGCCCACGGTGAACTTGTCTGCCCTGAGCACAGACCCGGGGCGAAGGCGCCCGGCGCCACGTCAAAAATTCCCCAAGAGATGCCGCTTGGGATTTTTCTGCACACATGGGGTCGGAGATCGGGACCACCAGCACCGGCATTTCTCTGACAGCTTGGCCTCTGGGATCCAGACCTGGCCTTTTGGGGCACTTGCACCTAGCAGAGTGTCCAACTTCCCGAGAGCCGTCGCCAGAATTTTGGACCCTAGAGGTGGTCTCTGTCGGTCCCGAGACATTGCCTCTGGATTTGGTGCCCAGGGTGAACTTGTCTGCCCTGAGCACAGACCCGGGGCGAAGGCGCCCCGCGCCACGTCAAAAATTCCCCAAGAGCTGCCGCTTGCGATTTTGCACCGCACATGGGGTCGGTGATCGGGACCACCAGCACCGGCATTTCTCTGACAGCTTGGCCTCTGGGATCCAGACCTGGCCTTTTGGGGCACTTGCACCTAGCAGAGTGTCCAGCTCCTTGAGAGCCATCGTCAGAATTATGGACCCTAGAGGTGGTCTCTGTCGTTGCCGAGACATTGCCTCTGGATTTGGTGCCCACGGTGAACTTGTCTGCCCTGAGCACAGACCCGGGGCGAAGGCGCCCGGCGCCACGTCAAAAATTCCCCAAGAGATGCCGCTTGGGATTTTTCTGCACACATGGGGTCGGTGATCGGGACCACCAGCACCGGCATTTCTCTGACAGCTTGGCCTCTGGGATCCAGACCTGGCCTTTTGGGGCACTTGCACCTAGCAGAGTGTCCAACTTCACGAGAGCCGTCGCCAGAATTTTGGACCCTAGAGGTGGTCTCTGTCGGTCCCGAGACATTGCCTCTGGATTTGGTGCCCACGGTGAACTTGTCTGCCCTGAGCACAGACCCGGAGCGAAGGCGCCCGGCGCCACGTCAAAAATTCCCCAAGAGCTGCCGCTTGCGATTTTGCACCACACATGGGGTCGGTGATCGGGACCACTAGCACCGGCATTTCTCTGACAGCTTGGCCTCTGGGATCCAGACCTGGCCTTTTGGGGCACTTGCACCTAGCAGAGTGTCCAGCTTCCCGAGAGCCGTCGTCAGAATTTTGGACCCTAGAGGTGGTCTCTGTCCGTCCCGAGACATTGCCTCTGGATTTGGTGCCCACGGTGAACTTGTCTGCCCTGAGCACAGACCCGGGGCGAAGGCGCCCGGCGCCACGTCAAAAATTCCCCAAGAGCTGCCGCTTGCGATTTTGTACCACACATGGGGTCAGTGATCAGGACCACCAGCACCGGCATTTCTCTGACAGCTTGGCCTCTGGGATCCAGACCTGGCCTTTTGGGGCACTTGCACCTAGCAGAGTGTCCAGCTCCTTGAGAGCCGTCGCCAGAATTTTGGACCCTAGAGGTGGTCTCTGTCGGTCCCGAGACATTGCCTCTGGATTTGGTGCCCACGGTGAACTTGTCTGCCCTGAGCACAGACCCGGGGTGAAGGCGCCCGGCGCCACGTCAAAAATTCCCCAAGAGCTGCCGCTTGCGATTTTGCACCACACATGGGGTCGGTGATCGGGACCACCAGCACCGGCATTTCTCTGACAGCTTGGCCTCTGAGGTCCACACCTAGCCTTTTGGGGCACTTGCACCTAGCAGAGTGTCCAGCTTCCCGAGAGCCGTCGCCAGAATTTTGGACCCTAGAGGTGGTCTCTGTCGTTCCCGAGACATTGCCTCTGGATTTGGTGCCCACGGTGAACTTGTCTGCCCTGAGCACAGACCCGGGGCGAAGGCGCCCGGCGCCACGTCAAAAATTCCCCAAGAGCTGCCGCTTGGGATTTTTCTGCACACATTGGGTCAGTGATCAGGACCACCAGCACCGGCATTTCTCTGACAGCTTGGCCTCTGGGATCCAGACCTGGCCTTTTGGGGCACTTGCACCTAGCAGAGTGTCCAGCTCCTTGAGAGCCCTCGCCAGAATTTTGGACCCTAGAGGTGGGCTCTGTCGGTCCCGAGACATTGCCTCTGGATTTGGTGCCCACGGTGAACTTGTCTGCCCTGAGCACAGACCCGGGGCGAAGGCGCCCGGCGCCACGTCAAAAATTCCCCAAGAGCTGCCGCTTGGGATTTTTCTGCACACATGGGGTCGGAGATCGGGACCACCAGCACCGGCATTTCTCTGACAGCTTGGCCTCTGGGATCCAGACCTGGCCTTTTGGGGCACTTGCACCTAGCAGAGTGTCCAGCTTCCCGAGAGCCGTCGCCAGAATTTTGGACCCTAGAGGTGGTCTCTGTCGGTCCCGAGACATTGCCTCTGGATTTGGTGCCCACGGTGAACTTGTCTGCCCTGAGCACAGACCCGGGGCGAAGGCGCCCGGCGCCACGTCAAAAATTCCCCAAGAGCTGCCGCTTGGGATTTTTCTGCACACATGGGGTCGGAGATCGGGACCACCAGCACCGGCATTTCTCTGACAGCTTGGCCTCTGGGATCCAGACCTGGCCTTTTGGGGCACTTGCACCTAGCAGAGTGTCCAGCTTCCCGAGAGCCGTCGCCAGAATTTTGGACCCTAGAGGTGGTCTCTGTCGGTCCCGAGACATTGCCTCTGGATTTGGTGCCCACGGTGAACTTGTCTGCCCTGAGCACAGACCCGGGGCGAAGGCGCCCGGCGCCACGTCAAAAATTCCCCAAGAGCTGCCGCTTGCGATTTTGCACCACACATGGGGTCGGTGATCAGGACCACCAGCACCGGCATTTCTCTGACAGCTTGGCCTCTGGGATCCAGACCTGGCCTTTTGGGGCACTTGCACCTAGCAGAGTGTCCAGCTTCCCGAGAGCCGTCGCCAGAATTTTGGACCCTAGAGGTGGTCTCTGTCGTTCCCGAGACATTGCCTCTGGATTTGGTGCCCACGGTGAACTTGTCTGCCCTGAGCACAGACCCGGGGCGAAGGCGCCCGGCGCCACGTCAAAAATTCCCCAAGAGATGCCGCTTGGGATTTTTCTGCACACATGGGGTCGGAGATCGGGACCACCAGCACCGGCATTTCTCTGACAGCTTGGCCTCTGGGATCCAGACCTGGCCTTTTGGGGCACTTGCACCTAGCAGAGTGTCCAGCTTCCCGAGAGCCGTCGCCAGAATTTTGGACCCTAGAGGTGGTCTCTGTCGGTCCCGAGACATTGCCTCTGGATTTGGTGTCCACGGTGAACTTGTCTGCTCTGAGCACAGACCCGGGGCGAAGGCGCCCCGCGCCACGTCAAAAATTCCCCAAGAGCTGCCGCTTGCGATTTTGCACCACACATGGGGTCGGTGATCGGGACCACCAGCACCGGCATTTCTCTGACAGCTTGGCCTCTGGGATCCAGACCTGGCCTTTTGGGGCACTTGCACCTAGCAGAGTGTCCAGCTCCTTGAGAGCCATCGTCAGAATTTTGGACCCTAGAGGTGGGCTCTGTCGGTCCCGAGACATTGCCTCTGGATTTGGTGCCCAGGGTGAACTTGTCTGCCCTGAGCACAGACCCGGGGCGAAGGCGCCCGGCGCCACGTCAAAAATTCCCCAAGAGCTGCCGCTTGCGATTTTGCACCACACATGGGGTCGGTGATCGGGACCACCAGCACCGGCATTTCTCTGACAGCTTGGCCTCTGGGATCCAGACCTGGCCTTTTGGGGCACTTGCACCTAGCAGAGTGTCCAGCTTCCCGAGAGCCCTCGCCAGAATTTTGGACCCTAGAGGTGGTCTCTGTCGTTCCCGAGACATTGCCTCTGGATTTGGTGCCCACGGTGAACTTGTCTGCCCTGAGCACAGACCCGGGGCGAAGGCGCCCGGCGCCACGTCAAAAATTCCCCAAGAGATGCCGCTTGGGATTTTGCACCACACATGGGGTCGGTGATCGGGACCACCAGCACCGGCATTTCTCTGACAGCTTGGCCTCTGGGATCCAGACCTGGCCTTTTGGGGCACTTGCACCTAGCAGAGTGTCCAACTTCCCGAGAGCCGTCGCCAGAATTTTGGACCCTAGAGGTGGTCTCTGTCGGTCCCGAGACATTGCCTCTGGATTTGGTGCCCAGGGTGAACTTGTCTGCCCTGAGCACAGACCCGGGGCGAAGGCGCCCCGCGCCACGTCAAAAATTCCCCAAGAGCTGCCGCTTGCTATTTTGCACCACACATGGGGTCGGTGATCGGGACCACCAGCACCGGCATTTCTCTGACAGCTTGGCCTCTGGGAACCAGACCTGGCCTTTTGGGGCACTTGCACCTAGCAGAGTGTCCAGCTCCTTGAGAGCCATCGTCAGAATTATGGACCCTAGAGGTGGGCTCTGTCGGTCCCGAGACATTGCCTCTGGATTTGGTGCCCAGGGTGAACTTGTCTGCCCTGAGCACAGACCCGGGGCGAAGGCGCCCGGCGCCACGTCAAAAATTCCCCAAGAGCTGCCGCTTGGGATTTTTCTGCACACATGGGGTCGGAGATCGGGACCACCAGCACCGGCATTTCTCTGACAGCTTGGCCTCTGGGATCCAGACCTGGCCTTTTGGGGCACTTGCACCTAGCAGAGTGTCCAGCTTCCCGAGAGCCGTCGCCAGAATTTTGGACCCTAGAGGTGGTCTCTGTCGGTCCCGAGACATTGCCTCTGGATTTGGTGCCCACGGTGAACTTGTCTGCCCTGAGCACAGACCCGGGGCGAAGGCGCCCCGCGCCACGTCAAAAATTCCCCAAGAGCTGCCGCTTGCGATTTTGCACCACACATGGGGTCGGTGATCAGGACCACTAGCACCGGCATTTCTCTGACAGCTTGGCCTCTGGGATCCAGACCTGGCCTTTTGGGGCACTTGCACCTAGCAGAGTGTCCAGCTTCCCGAGAGCCGTCGTCAGAATTTTGGACCCTAGAGGTGGTCTCTGTCGGTCCCGAGACATTGCCTCTGGATTTGGTGCCCACGGTGAACTTGTCTGCCCTGAGCACAGACCCGGGGCGAAGGCGCCCGGCGCCACGTCAAAAATTCCCCAAGAGCTGCCGCTTGGGATTTTTCTGCACACATGGGGTCAGTGATCAGGACCACCAGCACCGGCATTTCTCTGACAGCTTGGCCTCTGGGATCCAGACCTGGCCTTTTGGGGCACTTGCACCTAGCAGAGTGTCCAGCTTCCCGAGAGCCGTCGCCAGAATTTTGGACCCTAGAGGTGGGCTCTGTCGGTCCCGAGACATTGCCTCTGGATTTGGTGCCCACGGTGAACTTGTCTGCCCTGAGCACAGACCCGGGGCGAAGGCGCCCCGCGCCACGTCAAAAATTCCCCAAGAGCTGCCGCTTGGGATTTTTCTGCACACATGGGGTCGGAGATCGGGACCACCAGCACCGGCATTTCTCTGACAGCTTGGCCTCTGGGATCCAGACCTGGCCTTTTGGGGCACTTGCACCTAGCAGAGTGTCCAGCTTCCCGAGAGCCGTCGCCAGAATTTTGGACCCTAGAGGTGGTCTCTGTCGGTCCCGAGACATTGCCTCTGGATTTGGTGTCCACGGTGAACTTGTCTGCTCTGAGCACAGACCCGGGGCGAAGGCGCCCCGCGCCACGTCAAAAATTCCCCAAGAGCTGCCGCTTGCGATTTTGCACCACACATGGGGTCGGTGATCGGGACCACCAGCACCGGCATTTCTCTGACAGCTTGGCCTCTGGGATCCAGACCTGGCCTTTTGGGGCACTTGCACCTAGCAGAGTGTCCAGCTCCTTGAGAGCCATCGTCAGAATTTTGGACCCTAGAGGTGGGCTCTGTCGGTCCCGAGACATTGCCTCTGGATTTGGTGCCCAGGGTGAACTTGTCTGCCCTGAGCACAGACCCGGGGCGAAGGCGCCCGGCGCCACGTCAAAAATTCCCCAAGAGCTGCCGCTTGCGATTTTGCACCACACATGGGGTCGGTGATCGGGACCACCAGCACCGGCATTTCTCTGACAGCTTGGCCTCTGGGATCCAGACCTGGCCTTTTGGGGCACTTGCACCTAGCAGAGTGTCCAGCTTCCCGAGAGCCCTCGCCAGAATTTTGGACCCTAGAGGTGGTCTCTGTCGTTCCCGAGACATTGCCTCTGGATTTGGTGCCCACGGTGAACTTGTCTGCCCTGAGCACAGACCCGGGGCGAAGGCGCCCGGCGCCACGTCAAAAATTCCCCAAGAGATGCCGCTTGGGATTTTTCTGCACACATGGGGTCGGAGATCGGGACCACCAGCACCGGCATTTCTCTGACAGCTTGGCCTCTGGGATCCAGACCTGGCCTTTTGGGGCACTTGCACCTAGCAGAGTGTCCAACTTCCCGAGAGCCGTCGCCAGAATTTTGGACCCTAGAGGTGGTCTCTGTCGGTCCCGAGACATTGCCTCTGGATTTGGTGCCCAGGGTGAACTTGTCTGCCCTGAGCACAGACCCGGGGCGTAGGCGCCCCGCGCCACGTCAAAAATTCCCCAAGAGCTGCCGCTTGCTATTTTGCACCACACATGGGGTCGGTGATCGGGACCACCAGCACCGGCATTTCTCTGACAGCTTGGCCTCTGGGAACCAGACCTGGCCTTTTGGGGCACTTGCACCTAGCAGAGTGTCCAGCTCCTTGAGAGCCATCGTCAGAATTATGGACCCTAGAGGTGGGCTCTGTCGGTCCCGAGACATTGCCTCTGGATTTGGTGTCCACGGTGAACTTGTCTGCTCTGAGCACAGACCCGGGGCGAAGGCGCCCCGCGCCACGTCAAAAATTCCCCAAGAGCTGCCGCTTGCGATTTTGCACCACACATGGGGTCGGTGATCGGGACCACCAGCACCGGCATTTCTCTGACAGCTTGGCCTCTGGGATCCAGACCTGGCCTTTTGGGGCACTTGCACCTAGCAGAGTGTCCAGCTCCTTGAGAGCCATCGTCAGAATTTTGGACCCTAGAGGTGGGCTCTGTCGGTCCCGAGACATTGCCTCTGGATTTGGTGCCCAGGGTGAACTTGTCTGCCCTGAGCACAGACCCGGGGCGAAGGCGCCCGGCGCCACGTCAAAAATTCCCCAAGAGCTGCCGCTTGCGATTTTGCACCACACATGGGGTCGGTGATCGGGACCACCAGCACCGGCATTTCTCTGACAGCTTGGCCTCTGGGATCCAGACCTGGCCTTTTGGGGCACTTGCACCTAGCAGAGTGTCCAGCTTCCCGAGAGCCCTCGCCAGAATTTTGGACCCTAGAGGTGGTCTCTGTCGTTCCCGAGACATTGCCTCTGGATTTGGTGCCCACGGTGAACTTGTCTGCCCTGAGCACAGACCCGGGGCGAAGGCGCCCGGCGCCACGTCAAAAATTCCCCAAGAGATGCCGCTTGGGATTTTTCTGCACACATGGGGTCGGAGATCGGGACCACCAGCACCGGCATTTCTCTGACAGCTTGGCCTCTGGGATCCAGACCTGGCCTTTTGGGGCACTTGCACCTAGCAGAGTGTCCAACTTCCCGAGAGCCGTCGCCAGAATTTTGGACCCTAGAGGTGGTCTCTGTCGGTCCCGAGACATTGCCTCTGGATTTGGTGCCCAGGGTGAACTTGTCTGCCCTGAGCACAGACCCGGGGCGTAGGCGCCCCGCGCCACGTCAAAAATTCCCCAAGAGCTGCCGCTTGCTATTTTGCACCACACATGGGGTCGGTGATCGGGACCACCAGCACCGGCATTTCTCTGACAGCTTGGCCTCTGGGAACCAGACCTGGCCTTTTGGGGCACTTGCACCTAGCAGAGTGTCCAGCTCCTTGAGAGCCATCGTCAGAATTATGGACCCTAGAGGTGGGCTCTGTCGGTCCCGAGACATTGCCTCTGGATTTGGTGCCCAGGGTGAACTTGTCTGCCCTGAGCACAGACCCGGGGCGAAGGCGCCCGGCGCCACGTCAAAAATTCCCCAAGAGCTGCCGCTTGGGATTTTTCTGCACACATGGGGTCGGAGATCGGGACCACCAGCACCGGCATTTCTCTGACAGCTTGGCCTCTGGGATCCAGACCTGGCCTTTTGGGGCACTTGCACCTAGCAGAGTGTCCAGCTTCCCGAGAGCCGTCGCCAGAATTTTGGACCCTAGAGGTGGTCTCTGTCGGTCCCGAGACATTGCCTCTGGATTTGGTGCCCACGGTGAACTTGTCTGCCCTGAGCACAGACCCGGGGCGAAGGCGCCCCGCGCCACGTCAAAAATTCCCCAAGAGCTGCCGCTTGCGATTTTGCACCACACATGGGGTCGGTGATCAGGACCACTAGCACCGGCATTTCTCTGACAGCTTGGCCTCTGGGATCCAGACCTGGCCTTTTGGGGCACTTGCACCTAGCAGAGTGTCCAGCTTCCCGAGAGCCGTCGTCAGAATTTTGGACCCTAGAGGTGGTCTCTGTCGGTCCCGAGACATTGCCTCTGGATTTGGTGCCCACGGTGAACTTGTCTGCCCTGAGCACAGACCCGGGGCGAAGGCGCCCGGCGCCACGTCAAAAATTCCCCAAGAGCTGCCGCTTGCGATTTTGTACCACACATGGGGTCAGTGATCAGGACCACCAGCACCGGCATTTCTCTGACAGCTTGGCCTCTGGGATCCAGACCTGGCCTTTTGGGGCACTTGCACCTAGCAGAGTGTCCAGCTTCCCGAGAGCCGTCGCCAGAATTTTGGACCCTAGAGGTGGTCTCTGTCGTTCCCGAGACATTGCCTCTGGATTTGGTGCCCACGGTGAACTTGTCTGCCCTGAGCACAGACCCGGGGCGAAGGCGCCCGGCGCCACGTCAAAAATTCCCCAAGAGCTGCCGCTTGGGATTTTTCTGCACACATGGGGTCAGTGATCAGGACCACCAGCACCGGCATTTCTCTGACAGCTTGGCCTCTGGGATCCAGACCTGGCCTTTTGGGGCACTTGCACCTAGCAGAGTGTCCAGCTTCCCGAGAGCCGTCGCCAGAATTTTGGACCCTAGAGGTGGGCTCTGTCGGTCCCGAGACATTGCCTCTGGATTTGGTGCCCACGGTGAACTTGTCTGCCCTGAGCACAGACCCGGGGCGAAGGCGCCCCGCGCCACGTCAAAAATTCCCCAAGAGCTGCCGCTTGGGATTTTTCTGCACACATGGGGTCGGAGATCGGGACCACCAGCACCGGCATTTCTCTGACAGCTTGGCCTCTGGGATCCAGACCTGGCCTTTTGGGGCACTTGCACCTAGCAGAGTGTCCAGCTTCCCGAGAGCCGTCGCCAGAATTTTGGACCCTAGAGGTGGGCTCTGTCGGTCCCGAGACATTGCCTCTGGATTTGGTGCCCACGGTGAACTTGTCTGCCCTGAGCACAGACCCGGGGCGAAGGCGCCCGGCGCCACGTCAAAAATTCCTCAAGAGCTGCCGCTTGGGATTTTTCTGCACACATGGGGTCGGAGATCGGGACCACCAGCACCGGCATTTCTCTGACAGCTTGGCCTCTGGGATCCAGACCTGGCCTTTTGGGGCACTTGCACCTAGCAGAGTGTCCAGCTTCCCGAGAGCCGTCGCCAGAATTTTGGACCCTAGAGGTGGTCTCTGTCCGTCCCGAGACATTGCCTCTGGATTTGGTGCCCACGGTGAACTTGTCTGCCCTGAGCACAGACCCGGGGTGAAGGCGCCCCGCGCCACGTCAAAAATTCCCCAAGAGCTGCCGCTTGCGATTTTGCACCACACATGGGGTCGGTGATCGGGACCACCAGCACCGGCATTTCTCTGACAGCTTGGCCTCTGGGATCCAGACCTGGCCTTTTGGGGCACTTGCACCTAGCAGAGTGTCCAGCTTCCCGAGAGCCGTCGCCAGAATTTTGGACCCTAGAGGTGGTCTCTGTCGTTCCCGAGACATTGCCTCTGGATTTGGTGCCCACGGTGAACTTGTCTGCCCTGAGCACAGACCCGGGGTGAAGGCGCCCCGCGCCACGTCAAAAATTCCCCAAGAGCTGCCGCTTGCGATTTTGCACCACACATGGGGTCGGTGATCGGGACCACCAGCACCGGCATTTCTCTGACAGCTTGGCCTCTGGGATCCAGACCTGGCCTTTTGGGGCACTTGCACCTAGCAGAGTGTCCAGCTTCCCGAGAGCCGTCGCCAGAATTTTGGACCCTAGAGGTGGTCTCTGTCGTTCCCGAGACATTGCCTCTGGATTTGGTGCCCACGGTGAACTTGTCTGCCCTGAGCACAGACCCGGGGCGAAGGCGCCCGGCGCCACGTCAAAAATTCCCCAAGAGATGCCGCTTGGGATTTTTCTGCACACATGGGGTCGGAGATCGGGACCACCAGCACCGGCATTTCTCTGACAGCTTGGCCTCTGGGATCCAGACCTGGCCTTTTGGGGCACTTGCACCTAGCAGAGTGTCCAGCTTCCCGAGAGCCGTCGCCAGAATTTTGGACCCTAGAGGTGGGCTCTGTCGGTCCCGAGACATTGCCTCTGGATTTGGTGCCCACGGTGAACTTGTCTGCCCTGAGCACAGACCCGGGGCGAAGGCGCCCGGCGCCACGTCAAAAATTCCCCAAGAGATGCCGCTTGGGATTTTTCTGCACACATGGGGTCGGAGATCGGGACCACCAGCACCGGCATTTCTCTGACAGCTTGGCCTCTGGGATCCAGACCTGGCCTTTTGGGGCACTTGCACCTAGCAGAGTGTCCAGCTTCCCGAGAGCCGTCGCCAGAATTTTGGACCCTAGAGGTGGGCTCTGTCGGTCCCGAGACATTGCCTCTGGATTTGGTGCCCACGGTGAACTTGTCTGCCCTGAGCACAGACCCGGGGCGAAGGCGCCCGGCGCCACGTCAAAAATTCCCCAAGAGCTGCCGCTTGGGATTTTTCTGCACACATGGGGTCGGAGATCGGGACCACCAGCACCGGCATTTCTCTGACAGCTTGGCCTCTGGGATCCAGACCTGGCCTTTTGGGGCACTTGCACCTAGCAGAGTGTCCAGCTTCCCGAGAGCCGTCGCCAGAATTTTGGACCCTAGAGGTGGGCTCTGTCGGTCCCGAGACATTGCCTCTGGATTTGGTGCCCACGGTGAACTTGTCTGCCCTGAGCACAGACCCGGGGTGAAGGCGCCCCGCGCCACGTCAAAAATTCCCCAAGAGCTGCCGCTTGCGATTTTGCACCACACATGGGGTCGGAGATCGGGACCACCAGCACCGGCATTTCTCTGACAGCTTGGCCTCTGGGATCCAGACCTGGCCTTTTGGGGCACTTGCACCTAGCAGAGTGTCCAGCTTCCCGAGAGCCCTCGCCAGAATTTTGGACCCTAGAGGTGGTCTCTGTCGTTCCCGAGACATTGCCTCTGGATTTGGTGCCCACGGTGAACTTGTCTGCCCTGAGCACAGACCCGGGGCGAAGGCGCCCGGCGCCACGTCAAAAATTCCCCAAGAGATGCCGCTTGGGATTTTTCTGCACACATGGGGTCGGAGATCGGGACCACCAGCACCGGCATTTCTCTGACAACTTGGCCTCTGGGATCCAGACCTGGCCTTTTGGGGCACTTGCACCTAGCAGAGTGTCCAGCTTCCCGAGAGCCGTCGCCAGAATTTTGGACCCTAGAGGTGGGCTCTGTCGGTCCCGAGACATTGCCTCTGGATTTGGTGCCCACGGTGAACTTGTCTGCCCTGAGCACAGACCCGGGGCGAAGGCGCCCGGCGCCACGTCAAAAATTCCCCAAGAGCTGCCGCTTGGGATTTTGCACCACACATGGGGTCGGAGATCGGGACCACCAGCACCGGCATTTCTCTGACAGCTTGGCCTCTGGGATCCAGACCTGGCCTTTTGGGGCACTTGCACCTAGCAGAGTGTCCAGCTTCCCGAGAGCCGTCGCCAGAATTTTGGACCCTAGAGGTGGTCTCTGTCGGTCCCGAGACATTGCCTCTGGATTTGGTGTCCACGGTGAACTTGTCTGCTCTGAGCACAGACCCGGGGCGAAGGCGCCCCGCGCCACGTCAAAAATTCCCCAAGAGCTGCCGCTTGCGATTTTGCACCACACATGGGGTCGGTGATCGGGACCACCAGCACCGGCATTTCTCTGACAGCTTGGCCTCTGGGATCCAGACCTGGCCTTTTGGGGCACTTGCACCTAGCAGAGTGTCCAGCTCCTTGAGAGCCATCGTCAGAATTTTGGACCCTAGAGGTGGGCTCTGTCGGTCCCGAGACATTGCCTCTGGATTTGGTGCCCAGGGTGAACTTGTCTGCCCTGAGCACAGACCCGGGGCGAAGGCGCCCGGCGCCACGTCAAAAATTCCCCAAGAGCTGCCGCTTGCGATTTTGCACCACACATGGGGTCGGTGATCGGGACCACCAGCACCGGCATTTCTCTGACAGCTTGGCCTCTGGGATCCAGACCTGGCCTTTTGGGGCACTTGCACCTAGCAGAGTGTCCAGCTTCCCGAGAGCCCTCGCCAGAATTTTGGACCCTAGAGGTGGTCTCTGTCGTTCCCGAGACATTGCCTCTGGATTTGGTGCCCCCGGTGAACTTGTCTGCCCTGAGCACAGACCCGGGGCGAAGGCGCCCGGCGCCACGTCAAAAATTCCCCAAGAGATGCCGCTTGGGATTTTTCTGCACACATGGGGTCGGAGATCGGGACCACCAGCACCGGCATTTCTCTGACAGCTTGGCCTCTGGGATCCAGACCTGGCCTTTTGGGGCACTTGCACCTAGCAGAGTGTCCAACTTCCCGAGAGCCGTCGCCAGAATTTTGGACCCTAGAGGTGGTCTCTGTCGGTCCCGAGACATTGCCTCTGGATTTGGTGCCCAGGGTGAACTTGTCTGCCCTGAGCACAGACCCGGGGCGAAGGCGCCCCGCGCCACGTCAAAAATTCCCCAAGAGCTGCCGCTTGCTATTTTGCACCACACATGGGGTCGGTGATCGGGACCACCAGCACCGGCATTTCTCTGACAGCTTGGCCTCTGGGAACCAGACCTGGCCTTTTGGGGCACTTGCACCTAGCAGAGTGTCCAGCTCCTTGAGAGCCATCGTCAGAATTATGGACCCTAGAGGTGGGCTCTGTCGGTCCCGAGACATTGCCTCTGGATTTGGTGCCCAGGGTGAACTTGTCTGCCCTGAGCACAGACCCGGGGCGAAGGCGCCCGGCGCCACGTCAAAAATTCCCCAAGAGCTGCCGCTTGGGATTTTTCTGCACACATGGGGTCGGAGATCGGGACCACCAGCACCGGCATTTCTCTGACAGCTTGGCCTCTGGGATCCAGACCTGGCCTTTTGGGGCACTTGCACCTAGCAGAGTGTCCAGCTTCCCGAGAGCCGTCGCCAGAATTTTGGACCCTAGAGGTGGTCTCTGTCGGTCCCGAGACATTGCCTCTGGATTTGGTGCCCACGGTGAACTTGTCTGCCCTGAGCACAGACCCGGGGCGAAGGCGCCCCGCGCCACGTCAAAAATTCCCCAAGAGCTGCCGCTTGCGATTTTGCACCACACATGGGGTCGGTGATCAGGACCACTAGCACCGGCATTTCTCTGACAGCTTGGCCTCTGGGATCCAGACCTGGCCTTTTGGGGCACTTGCACCTAGCAGAGTGTCCAGCTTCCCGAGAGCCGTCGTCAGAATTTTGGACCTTAGAGGTGGTCTCTGTCGGTCCCGAGACATTGCCTCTGGATTTGGTGCCCACGGTGAACTTGTCTGCCCTGAGCACAGACCCGGGGCGAAGGCGCCCGGCGCCACGTCAAAAATTCCCCAAGAGCTGCCGCTTGCGATTTTGTACCACACATGGGGTCAGTGATCAGGACCACCAGCACCGGCATTTCTCTGACAGCTTGGCCTCTGGGATCCAGACCTGGCCTTTTGGGGCACTTGCACCTAGCAGAGTGTCCAGCTTCCCGAGAGCCGTCGCCAGAATTTTGGACCCTAGAGGTGGTCTCTGTCGTTCCCGAGACATTGCCTCTGGATTTGGTGCCCACGGTGAACTTGTCTGCCCTGAGCACAGACCCGGGGCGAAGGCGCCCGGCGCCACGTCAAAAATTCCCCAAGAGCTGCCGCTTGGGATTTTTCTGCACACATGGGGTCAGTGATCAGGACCACCAGCACCGGCATTTCTCTGACAGCTTGGCCTCTGGGATCCAGACCTGGCCTTTTGGGGCACTTGCACCTAGCAGAGTGTCCAGCTTCCCGAGAGCCGTCGCCAGAATTTTGGACCCTAGAGGTGGGCTCTGTCGGTCCCGAGACATTGCCTCTGGATTTGGTGCCCACGGTGAACTTGTCTGCCCTGAGCACAGACCCGGGGCGAAGGCGCCCCGCGCCACGTCAAAAATTCCCCAAGAGCTGCCGCTTGGGATTTTTCTGCACACATGGGGTCGGAGATCGGGACCACCAGCACCGGCATTTCTCTGACAGCTTGGCCTCTGGGATCCAGACCTGGCCTTTTGGGGCACTTGCACCTAGCAGAGTGTCCAGCTTCCCGAGAGCCGTCGCCAGAATTTTGGACCCTAGAGGTGGGCTCTGTCGGTCCCGAGACATTGCCTCTGGATTTGGTGCCCACGGTGAACTTGTCTGCCCTGAGCACAGACCCGGGGCGAAGGCGCCCGGCGCCACGTCAAAAATTCCTCAAGAGCTGCCGCTTGGGATTTTTCTGCACACATGGGGTCGGAGATCGGGACCACCAGCACCGGCATTTCTCTGACAGCTTGGCCTCTGGGATCCAGACCTGGCCTTTTGGGGCACTTGCACCTAGCAGAGTGTCCAGCTTCCCGAGAGCCGTCGCCAGAATTTTGGACCCTAGAGGTGGTCTCTGTCCGTCCCGAGACATTGCCTCTGGATTTGGTGCCCACGGTGAACTTGTCTGCCCTGAGCACAGACCCGGGGTGAAGGCGCCCCGCGCCACGTCAAAAATTCCCCAAGAGCTGCCGCTTGCGATTTTGCACCACACATGGGGTCGGTGATCGGGACCACCAGCACCGGCATTTCTCTGACAGCTTGGCCTCTGGGATCCAGACCTGGCCTTTTGGGGCACTTGCACCTAGCAGAGTGTCCAGCTTCCCGAGAGCCGTCGCCAGAATTTTGGACCCTAGAGGTGGTCTCTGTCGTTCCCGAGACATTGCCTCTGGATTTGGTGCCCACGGTGAACTTGTCTGCCCTGAGCACAGACCCGGGGTGAAGGCGCCCCGCGCCACGTCAAAAATTCCCCAAGAGCTGCCGCTTGCGATTTTGCACCACACATGGGGTCGGTGATCGGGACCACCAGCACCGGCATTTCTCTGACAGCTTGGCCTCTGGGATCCAGACCTGGCCTTTTGGGGCACTTGCACCTAGCAGAGTGTCCAGCTTCCCGAGAGCCGTCGCCAGAATTTTGGACCCTAGAGGTGGTCTCTGTCGTTCCCGAGACATTGCCTCTGGATTTGGTGCCCACGGTGAACTTGTCTGCCCTGAGCACAGACCCGGGGCGAAGGCGCCCGGCGCCACGTCAAAAATTCCCCAAGAGATGCCGCTTGGGATTTTTCTGCACACATGGGGTCGGAGATCGGGACCACCAGCACCGGCATTTCTCTGACAGCTTGGCCTCTGGGATCCAGACCTG
The DNA here is from genome assembly GCF_059628265.1 of Tinamus guttatus. Taxonomy (NCBI): domain Eukaryota; kingdom Metazoa; phylum Chordata; class Aves; order Tinamiformes; family Tinamidae; genus Tinamus; species Tinamus guttatus. The sequence goes on from NW_028289299.1 coordinate 44,439, forward strand.
GCCTTTTGGGGCACTTGCACCTAGCAGAGTGTCCAGCTTCCCGAGAGCCGTCGCCAGAATTTTGGACCCTAGAGGTGGGCTCTGTCGGTCCCGAGACATTGCCTCTGGATTTGGTGCCCACGGTGAACTTGTCTGCCCTGAGCACAGACCCGGGGCGAAGGCGCCCGGCGCCACGTCAAAAATTCCCCAAGAGATGCCGCTTGGGATTTTTCTGCACACATGGGGTCGGAGATCGGGACCACCAGCACCGGCATTTCTCTGACAGCTTGGCCTCTGGGATCCAGACCTGGCCTTTTGGGGCACTTGCACCTAGCAGAGTGTCCAGCTTCCCGAGAGCCGTCGCCAGAATTTTGGACCCTAGAGGTGGGCTCTGTCGGTCCCGAGACATTGCCTCTGGATTTGGTGCCCACGGTGAACTTGTCTGCCCTGAGCACAGACCCGGGGCGAAGGCGCCCGGCGCCACGTCAAAAATTCCCCAAGAGCTGCCGCTTGGGATTTTTCTGCACACATGGGGTCGGAGATCGGGACCACCAGCACCGGCATTTCTCTGACAGCTTGGCCTCTGGGATCCAGACCTGGCCTTTTGGGGCACTTGCACCTAGCAGAGTGTCCAGCTTCCCGAGAGCCGTCGCCAGAATTTTGGACCCTAGAGGTGGGCTCTGTCGGTCCCGAGACATTGCCTCTGGATTTGGTGCCCACGGTGAACTTGTCTGCCCTGAGCACAGACCCGGGGTGAAGGCGCCCCGCGCCACGTCAAAAATTCCCCAAGAGCTGCCGCTTGCGATTTTGCACCACACATGGGGTCGGAGATCGGGACCACCAGCACCGGCATTTCTCTGACAGCTTGGCCTCTGGGATCCAGACCTGGCCTTTTGGGGCACTTGCACCTAGCAGAGTGTCCAGCTTCCCGAGAGCCCTCGCCAGAATTTTGGACCCTAGAGGTGGTCTCTGTCGTTCCCGAGACATTGCCTCTGGATTTGGTGCCCACGGTGAACTTGTCTGCCCTGAGCACAGACCCGGGGCGAAGGCGCCCGGCGCCACGTCAAAAATTCCCCAAGAGATGCCGCTTGGGATTTTTCTGCACACATGGGGTCGGAGATCGGGACCACCAGCACCGGCATTTCTCTGACAACTTGGCCTCTGGGATCCAGACCTGGCCTTTTGGGGCACTTGCACCTAGCAGAGTGTCCAGCTTCCCGAGAGCCGTCGCCCAGAATTTTGGACCCTAGAGGTGGGCTCTGTCGGTCCCGAGACATTGCCTCTGGATTTGGTGCCCACGGTGAACTTGTCTGCCCTGAGCACAGACCCGGGGCGAAGGCGCCCGGCGCCACGTCAAAAATTCCCCAAGAGCTGCCGCTTGGGATTTTGCACCACACATGGGGTCGGAGATCGGGACCACCAGCACCGGCATTTCTCTGACAGCTTGGCCTCTGGGATCCAGACCTGGCCTTTTGGGGCACTTGCACCTAGCAGAGTGTCCAGCTTCCCGAGAGCCGTCGCCAGAATTTTGGACCCTTAGAGGTGGTCTCTGTCGGTCCCGAGACATTGCCTCTGGATTTGGTGCCCACGGTGAACTTGTCTGCCCTGAGCACAGACCCGGGGTGAAGGCGCCCCGCGCCACGTCAAAAATTCCCCAAGAGCTGCCGCTTGCGATTTTGCACCACACATGGGGTCGGTGATCGGGACCACCAGCACCGGCATTTCTCTGACAGCTTGGCCTCTGGGATCCAGACCTGGCCTTTTGGGGCACTTGCACCTAGCAGAGTGTCCAGCTCCTTGAGAGCCATCGTCAGAATTATGGACCCTAGAGGTGGGCTCTGTCGGTCCCGAGACATTGCCTCTGGATTTGGTGCCCAGGGTGAACTTGTCTGCCCTGAGCACAGACCCGGGGCGAAGGCGCCCGGCGCCACGTCAAAAATTCCCCAAGAGCTGCCGCTTGCGATTTTGCACCACACATGGGGGTCGGTGATCGGGACCACCAGCACCGGCATTTCTCTGACAACTTGGCCTCTGGGATCCAGACCTGGCCTTTTGGGGCACTTGTACCTAGCAGAGTGTCCAGCTCCTTGAGAGCCCTCGCCAGAATTTTGGACCCTAGAGGTGGGCTCTGTCGGTCCCGAGACATTGCCTCTGGATTTGGTGCCCACGGTGAACTTGTCTGCCCTGAGCACAGACCCGGGGCGAAGGCGCCCGGCGCCACGTCAAAAATTCCCCAAGAGCTGCCTCTTGGGATTTTTCTGCACACATGGGGTCGGAGATCGGGACCACCAGCACCGGCATTTCTCTGACAGCTTGGCCTCTGGGATCCAGACCTGGCCTTTTGGGGCACTTGCACCTAGCAGAGTGTCCAGCTTCCCGAGAGCCGTCGCCAGAATTTTGGACCCTAGAGGTGGGCTCTGTCGGTCCCGAGACATTGCCTCTGGATTTGGTGCCCACGGTGAACTTGTCTGCCCTGAGCACAGACCCGGGGCGAAGGCGCCCCGCGCCACGTCAAAAATTCCCCAAGAGCTGCCGCTTGCGATTTTGCACCACACATGGGGTCGGTGATCGGGACCACCAGCACCGGCATTTCTCTGACAGCTTGGCCTCTGGGATCCAGACCTGGCCTTTTGGGGCACTTGCACCTAGCAGAGTGTCCAGCTTCCCGAGAGCCGTCGCCAGAATTTTGGACCCTAGAGGTGGGCTCAGTCGGTCCCGAGACATTGCCTCTGGATTTGGTGCCCACGGTGAACTTGTCTGCCCTGAGCACAGACCCGGGGCGAAGGCGCCCGGCGCCACGTCAAAAATTCCCCAAGAGCTGCCTCTTGGGATTTTTCTGCACACATGGGGTCGGAGATCGGGACCACCAGCACCGGCATTTCTCTGACAGCTTGGCCTCTGGGATCCAGACCTGGCCTTTTGGGGCACTTGCACCTAGCAGAGTGTCCAGCTTCCCGAGAGCCGTCGCCAGAATTTTGGACCCTAGAGGTGGGCTCTGTCGGTCCCGAGACATTGCCTCTGGATTTGGTGCCCACGGTGAACTTGTCTGCCCTGAGCACAGACCCGGGGCGAAGGCGCCCGGCGCCACGTCAAAAATTCCCCAAGAGCTGCCTCTTGGGATTTTTCTGCACACATGGGGTCGGAGATCGGGACCACCAGCACCGGCATTTCTCTGACAGCTTGGCCTCTGGGATCCAGACCTGGCCTTTTGGGGCACTTGCACCTAGCAGAGTGTCCAGCTTCCCGAGAGCCGTCGCCAGAATTTTGGACCCTAGAGGTGGGCTCTGTCGGTCCCGAGACATTGCCTCTGGATTTGGTGCCCACGGTGAACTTGTCTGCCCTGAGCACAGACCCGGGGCGAAGGCGCCCCGCGCCACGTCAAAAATTCCCCAAGAGCTGCCGCTTGCGATTTTGCACCACACATGGGGTCGGTGATCGGGACCACCAGCACCGGCATTTCTCTGACAGCTTGGCCTCTGGGATCCAGACCTGGCCTTTTGGGGCACTTGCACCTAGCAGAGTGTCCAGCTTCCCGAGAGCCGTCGCCAGAATTTTGGACCCTAGAGGTGGGCTCTGTCGGTCCCGAGACATTGCCTCTGGATTTGGTGCCCACGGTGAACTTGTCTGCCCTGAGCACAGACCCGGGGCGAAGGCGCCCGGCGCCACGTCAAAAATTCCCCAAGAGATGCCGCTTGGGATTTTTCTGCACACATGGGGTCGGAGATCGGGACCACCAGCACCGGCATTTCTCTGACAGCTTGGCCTCTGGGATCCAGACCTGGCCTTTTGGGGCACTTGCACCTAGCAGAGTGTCCAACTTCCCGAGAGCCGTCGCCAGAATTTTGGACCCTAGAGGTGGTCTCTGTCGGTCCCGAGACATTGCCTCTGGATTTGGTGCCCACGGTGAACTTGTCTGCCCTGAGCACAGACCCGGGGCGAAGGCGCCCGGCGCCACGTCAAAAATTCCCCAAGAGCTGCCGCTTGCGATTTTGCACCACACATGGGGTCGGTGATCGGGACCACCAGCACCGGCATTTCTCTGACAGCTTGGCCTCTGGGATCCAGACCTGGCCTTTTGGGGCACTTGCACCTAGCAGAGTGTCCAGCTCCTTGAGAGCCGTCGCCAGAATTTTGGACCCTAGAGGTGGTCTCTGTCGTTCCCGAGACATTGCCTCTGGATTTGGTGCCCACGGTGAACTTGTCTGCCCTGAGCACAGACCCGGGGTGAAGGCGCCCGGCGCCACGTCAAAAATTCCCCAAGAGCTGCCGCTTGCGATTTTGCACCACACATGGGGTCGGTGATCGGGACCACCAGCACCGGCATTTCTCTGACAGCTTGGCCTCTGGGATCCAGACCTGGCCTTTTGGGGCACTTGCACCTAGCAGAGTGTCCAGCTTCCCGAGAGCCCTCGCCAGAATTTTGGACCCTAGAGGTGGTCTCTGTCGTTCCCGAGACATTGCCTCTGGATTTGGTGCCCACGGTGAACTTGTCTGCCCTGAGCACAGACCCGGGGCGAAGGCGCCCGGCGCCACGTCAAAAATTCCCCAAGAGATGCCGCTTGGGATTTTTCTGCACACATGGGGTCGAAGATCGGGACCACCAGCACCGGCATTTCTCTGACAGCTTGGCCTCTGGGATCCAGACCTGGCCTTTTGGGGCACTTGCACCTAGCAGAGTGTCCAGCTTCCCGAGAGCCGTCGCCAGAATTTTGGACCCTAGAGGTGGTCTCTGTCGGTCCCGAGACATTGCCTCTGGATTTGGTGCCCACGGTGAACTTGTCTGCCCTGAGCACAGACCCGGGGCGAAGGCGCCCGGCGCCACGTCAAAAATTCCCCAAGATCTGCCGCTTGGGATTTTTCTGCACACATGGGGTCGGAGATCGGGACCACCAGCACCGGCATTTCTCTGACAGCTTGGCCTCTGGGATCCAGACCTGGCCTTTTGGGGCACTTGCACCTAGCAGAGTGTCCAGCTTCCCGAGAGCCGTCGCCAGAATTTTGGACCCTAGAGGTGGTCTCTGTCGTTCCCGAGACATTGCCTCTGGATTTGGTGCCCACGGTGAACTTGTCTGCCCTGAGCACAGACCCGGGGCGAAGGCGCCCCGCGCCACGTCAAAAATTCCCCAAGAGCTGCCGCTTGCGATTTTGCACCACACATGGGGTCGGTGATCAGGACCACTAGCACCGGCATTTCTCTGACAACTTGGCCTCTGGGATCCAGACCTGGCCTTTTGGGGCACTTGCACCTAGCAGAGTGTCCAGCTTCCCGAGAGCCGTCGTCAGAATTTTGGACCCTAGAGGTGGGCTCTGTCCGTCCCGAGACATTGCCTCTGGATTTGGTGCCCACGGTGAACTTGTCTGCCCTGAGCACAGACCCGGGGCGAAGGCGCCCCGCGCCACGTCAAAAATTCCCCAAGAGCTGCCGCTTGCCATTTTGTACCACACATGGGGTCAGTGATCAGGACCACCAGCACCGGCATTTCTCTGACAGCTTGGCCTCTGGGATCCAGACCTGGCCTTTTGGGGCACTTGCACCTAGCAGAGTGTCCAGCTCCTTGAGAGCCGTCGCCAGAATTTTGGACCCTAGAGGTGGTCTCTGTCGGTCCCGAGACATTGCCTCTTGATTTGGTGCCCACGGTGAACTTGTCTGCCCTGAGCACAGACCCGGGGTGAAGGCGCCCGGCGCCACGTCAAAAATTCCCCAAGAGCTGCCGCTTGCGATTTTGCACCACACATGGGGTCGACGATCGGGACCACCAGCACCGGCATTTCTCTGACAGCTTGGCCTCTGAGGTCCACACCTGGCCTTTTTGGGCACTTGCACCTAGCAGAGTGTCCAGCTTCCCGAGAGCCGTCGCCAGAATTTTGGACCCTAGAGGTGGGCTCTGTCGGTCCCGAGACATTGCCTCTGGATTTGGTGCCCAGGGTGAACTTGTCTGCCCTGAGCACAGACCCGGGGCGAAGGCGCCCCGCGCCACGTCAAAAATTCCCCAAGAGCTGCCGCTTGCCATTTTGTACCACACATGGGGTCAGTGATCAGGACCACCAGCACCGGCATTTCTCTGACAGCTTGGCCTCTGGGATCCAGACCTGGCGTTTTGGGGCACTTGCACCTAGCAGAGTGTCCAGCTCCTTGAGAGCCGTCGCCAGAATTTTGGACCCTAGAGGTGGTCTCTGTCGGTCCCGAGACATTGCCTCTTGATTTGGTGCCCACGGTGAACTTGTCTGCCCTGAGCACAGACCCGGGGTGAAGGCGCCCGGCGCCACGTCAAAAATTCCCCAAGAGCTGCCGCTTGCGATTTTGTACCACACATGGGGTCGACGATCGGGACCACCAGCACCGGCATTTCTCTGACAGCTTGGCCTCTGAGGTCCACACCTGGCCTTTTGGGGCACTTGCACCTAGCAGAGTGTCCAGCTTCCCGAGAGCCGTCGCCAGAATTTTGGACCCTAGAGGTGGACTCTGTCGGTCCCGAGACATTGCCTCTGGATTTGGTGCCCACGGTGAACTTGTCTGCCCTGAGCACAGACCCGGGGCGAAGGCGCCCGGCGCCACGTCAAAAATTCCCCAAGAGCTGCCGCTTGGGATTTTTCTGCACACATGGGGTCGGAGATCGGGACCACCAGCACCGGCATTTGTCTGACAGCTTGGCCTCTGGGATCCAGACCTGGCCTTTTGGGGCACTTGCACCTAGCAGAGTGTCCAGCTTCCCGAGAGCCGTCGCCAGAATTTTGGACCCTAGAGGTGGGCTCTGTCGGTCCCGAGACATTGCCTCTGGATTTGGTGCCCACGGTGAACTTGTCTGCCCTGAGCACAGACCCGGGGCGAAGGCGCCCCGCGCCACGTCAAAAATTCCCCAAGAGCTGCCGCTTGCGATTTTGCACCACACATGGGGTCGGTGATCGGGACCACCAGCACCGGCATTTCTCTGACAGCTTGGCCTCTGGGATCCAGACCTGGCCTTTTGGGGCACTTGCACCTAGCAGAGTGTCCAGCTCCTTGAGAGCCATCGTCAGAATTATGGACCCTAGAGGTGGGCTCTGTCGGTCCCGAGACATTGCCTCTGGATTTGGTGCCCACGGTGAACTTGTCTGCCCTGAGCACAGACCCGGGGCGAAGGCGCCCGGCGCCACGTCAAAAATTCCCCAAGAGCTGCCGCTTGCGATTTTGTACCACACATGGGGTCAGTGACCAGGACCACCAGCACCGGCATTTCTCTGACAGCTTGGCTTCTGGGATCCAGACCTGGCCTTTTGGGGCACTTGCACCTAGCAGAGTGTCCAGCTCCTTGAGAGCCGTCGCCAGAATTTTGGACCCTAGAGGTGGTCTCTGTCGGTCCCGAGACTTTGCCTCTGGATTTGGTGCCCACGGTGAACTTGTCTGCCCTGAGCACAGACCCGGGGCGAAGGCGCCCCGCGCCACGTCAAAAATTCCCCATGAACTGCCGCTTGCGATTTTGCACCACACATGGGGTCGGTGATCAGGACCACTAGCACTGGCATTTCTCTGACAACTTGGCCTCTGGGATCCAGACCTGGCCTTTTGGGGCACTTGCACCTAGCAGAGTGTCCAGCTTCCCGAGAGCCGTCGTCAGAATTTTGGACCCTAGAGGTGGTCTCTGTCCGTCCCGAGACATTGCCTCTGGATTTGGTGCCCACGGTGAACTTGTCTGCCCTGAGCACAGACCCGGGGCGAAGGCGCCCCGCGCCACGTCAAAAATTCCCCAAGAGCTGCCGCTTGCCATTTTGTACCACACATGGGGTCAGTGATCAGGACCACCAGCACCGGCATTTCTCTGACAGCTTGGCCTCTGGGATCCAGACCTGGCCTTTTGGGGCACTTGCACCTAGCAGAGTGTCCAGCTCCTTGAGAGCCGTCGCCAGAATTATGGACCCTAGAGGTGGGCTCTGTCGGTCCCGAGACTTTGCCTCTTGATTTGGTGCCCACGGTGAACTTGTCTGCCCTGAGCACAGACCCGGGGTGAAGGCGCCCGGCGCCACGTCAAAAATTCCCCAAGAGCTGCCGCTTGCGATTTTGCACCACACATGGGGTCGGTGATCGGGACCACCAGCATCGGCATTTCTCTGACAGCTTGGCCTCTGAGGTCCACACCTGGCCTTTTGGGGCACTTGCACCTAGCAGAGTGTCCAGCTTCCCGAGAGCCCTCGCCAGAATTTTGGACCCTAGAGGTGGTCTCTGTCGTTCCCGAGACATTGCCTCTGGATTTGGTGCCCACGGTGAACTTGTCTGCCCTGAGCACAGACCCGGGGCGAAGGCGCCCGGCGCCACGTCAAAAATTCCCCAAGAGATGCCGCTTGGGATTTTTCTGCACACATGGGGTCGAAGATCGGGACCACCAGCACCGGCATTTCTCTGACAGCTTGGCCTCTGGGATCCAGACCTGGCCTTTTGGGGCACTTGCACCTAGCAGAGTGTCCAGCTTCCCGAGAGCCGTCGCCAGAATTTTGGACCCTAGAGGTGGTCTCTGTCGGTCCCGAGACATTGCCTCTGGATTTGGTGCCCACGGTGAACTTGTCTGCCCTGAGCACAGACCCGGGGCGAAGGCGCCCGGCGCCACGTCAAAAATTCCCCAAGAGCTGCCGCTTGGGATTTTTCTGCACACATGGGGTCGGAGATCGGGACCACCAGCACCGGCATTTCTCTGACAGCTTGGCCTCTGGGATCCAGACCTGGCCTTTTGGGGCACTTGCACCTAGCAGAGTGTCCAGCTTCCCGAGAGCCGTCGCCAGAATTTTGGACCCTAGAGGTGGTCTCTGTCGGTCCCGAGACATTGCCTCTGGATTTGGTGCCCAGGGTGAACTTGTCTGCCCTGAGCACAGACCCGGGGTGAAGGCGCCCCGCGCCACGTCAAAAATTCCCCAAGAGCTGCCGCTTGCGATTTTGCACCACACATGGGGTCAGTGATCAGGACCACCAGCACCGGCATTTCTCTGACAGCTTGGCCTCTGGGATCCAGACCTGGCCTTTTGGGGCACTTGCACCTAGCAGAGTGTCCAGCTTCCTGAGAGCCGTCGTCAGAATTTTGGACCCTAGAGGTGGGCTGTGTCCGTCCCGAGACATTGCCTCTGGATTTGGTGCCCACGGTGAACTTGTCTGCCCTGAGCACAGACCCGGGGCGAAGGCGCCCCGCGCCACGTCAAAAATTCCCCAAGAGCTGCCGCTTGCCATTTTGTACCACACATGGGGTCAGTGATCAGGACCACCAGCACCGGCATTTCTCTGACAGCTTGGCCTCTGGGATCCAGACCTGGCCTTTTGGGGCACTTGCACCTAGCAGAGTGTCCAGCTCCTTGAGAGCCGTCGCCAGAATTTTGGACCCTAGAGGTGGTCTCTGTCGGTCCCGAGACATTGCCTCTTGATTTGGTGCCCACGGTGAACTTGTCTGCCCTGAGCACAGACCCGGGGTGAAGGCGCCCGGCGCCACGTCAAAAATTCCCCAAGAGCTGCCGCTTGCGATTTTGCACCACACATGGGGTCGGTGATCGGGACCACCAGCACCGGCATTTCTCTGACAGCTTGGCCTCTGGGATCCAGACCTGGCCTTTTGGGGCACTTGCACCTAGCAGAGTGTCCAGCTTCCCGAGAGCCCTCGCCAGAATTTTGGACCCTAGAGGTGGTCTCTGTCGTTCCCGAGACATTGCCTCTGGATTTGGTGCCCACGGTGAACTTGTCTGCCCTGAGCACAGACCCGGGGCGAAGGCGCCCCGCGCCACGTCAAAAATTCCCCAAGAGCTGCCGCTTGGGATTTTTCTGCACACATGGGGTCAGTGATCAGGACCACCAGCACCGGCATTTCTCTGACAGCTTGGCCTCTGGGATCCAGACCTGGCCTTTTGGGGCACTTGTAACTAGCAGAGTGTCCAGCTCCTTGAGAGCCCTCGCCAGAATTTTGGACCCTAGAGGTGGGCTCTGTCGGTCCCGAGACATTGCCTCTGGATTTGGTGCCCACGGTGAACTTGTCTGCCCTGAGCACAGACCCGGGGCGAAGGCGCCCGGCGCCACGTCAAAAATTCCCCAAGAGCTGCCGCTTGGGATTTTTCTGCACACATGGGGTCGGAGATCGGGACCACCAGCACCGGCATTTCTCTGACAGCTTGGCCTCTGGGATCCAGACCTGGCCTTTTGGGGCACTTGCACCTAGCAGAGTGTCCAGCTTCCCGAGAGCCGTCGCCAGAATTTTGGACCCTAGAGGTGGACTCTGTCGGTCCCGAGACATTGCCTCTGGATTTGGTGCCCACGGTGAACTTGTCTGCCCTGAGCACAGACCCGGGGCGAAGGCGCCCCGCGCCACGTCAAAAATTCCCCAAGAGCTGCCGCTTGCGATTTTGCACCACACATGGGGTCGGTGATCGGGACCACCAGCACCGGCATTTCTCTGACAGCTTGGCCTCTGGGATCCAGACCTGGCCTTTTGGGGCACTTGCACCTAGCAGAGTGTCCAGCTCCTTGAGAGCCATCGTCAGAATTTTGGACCCTAGAGGTGGGCTCTGTCGGTCCCGAGACATTGCCTCTGGATTTGGTGCCCACGGTGAACTTGTCTGCCCTGAGCACAGACCCGGGGCGAAGGCGCCCGGCGCCACGTCAAAAATTCCCCAAGAGATGCCGCTTGGGATTTTTCTGCACACATGGGGTCGGAGATCGGGACCACCAGCACCGGCATTTCTCTGACAGCTTGGCCTCTGGGATCCAGACCTGGCCTTTTGGGGCACTTGCACCTAGCAGAGTGTCCAACTTCCCGAGAGCCGTCGCCAGAATTTTGGACCCTAGAGGTGGTCTCTGTCGGTCCCGAGACATTGCCTCTGGATTTGGTGCCCACGGTGAACTTGTCTGCCCTGAGCACAGACCCGGGGCGAAGGCGCCCGGCGCCACGTCAAAAATTCCCCAAGAGCTGCCGCTTGCGATTTTGTACCACACATGGGGTCAGTGACCAGGACCACCAGCACCGGCATTTCTCTGACAGCTTGGCTTCTGGGATCCAGACCTGGCCTTTTGGGGCACTTGCACCTAGCAGAGTGTCCAGCTCCTTGAGAGCCGTCGCCAGAATTTTGGACCCTAGAGGTGGTCTCTGTCGGTCCCGAGACATTGCCTCTGGATTTGGTGCCCACGGTGAACTTGTCTGCCCTGAGCACAGACCCGGGGTGAAGGCGCCCGGCGCCACGTCAAAAATTCCCCAAGAGCTGCCGCTTGCGATTTTGCACCACACATGGGGTCAGTGATCAGGACCACCAGCACCGGCATTTCTCTGACAGCTTGGCCTCTGGGATCCAGACCTGGCCTTTTGGGGCACTTGCACCTAGCAGAGTGTCCAGCTTCCCGAGAGCCGTCGCCAGAATTTTGGACCCTAGAGGTGGTCTCTGTCGGTCCCGAGACATTGCCTCTGGATTTGGTGCCCACGATGAACTTGTCTGCCCTGAGCACAGACCCGGGGCGAAGGCGCCCCGCGCCACGTCAAAAATTCCCCAAGAGCTGCCGCTTGCCATTTTGTACCACACATGGGGTCGGTGATCGGGACCACCAGCACCGGCATTTCTCTGACAGCTTGGCCTCTGGGATCCAGACCTGGCCTTTTGGGGCACTTGCACCTAGCAGAGTGTCCAGCTCCTTGAGAGCCGTCGCCAGAATTTTGGACCCTAGAGGTGGTCTCTGTCGGTCCCGAGACATTGCCTCTTGATTTGGTGCCCACGGTGAACTTGTCTGCCCTGAGCACAGACCCGGGGTGAAGGCGCCCGGCGCCACGTCAAAAATTCCCCAAGAGCTGCCGCTTGCGATTTTGCACCACACATGGGGTCGACGATCGGGACCACCAGCACCGGCATTTCTCTGACAGCTTGGCCTCTGAGGTCCACACCTGGCCTTTTGGGGCACTTGCACCTAGCAGAGTGTCCAGCTTCCCGAGAGCCGTCGCCAGAATTTTGGACCCTAGAGGTGGTCTCTGTCGGTCCCGAGACATTGCCTCTGGATTTGGTGCCCAGGGTGAACTTGTCTGCCCTGAGCACAGACCCGGGGCGAAGGCGCCCCGCGCCACGTCAAAAATTCCCCAAGAGCTGCCGCTTGCGATTTTGCACCACACATGGGGTCGGTGATCAGGACCACTAGCACCGGCATTTCTCTGACAACTTGGCCTCTGGGATCCAGACCTGGCCTTTTGGGGCACTTGCACCTAGCAGAGTGTCCAGCTTCCCGAGAGCCGTCGTCAGAATTTTGGACCCTAGAGGTGGGCTCTGTCCGTCCCGAGACATTGCCTCTGGATTTGGTGCCCACGGTGAACTTGTCTGCCCTGAGCACAGACCCGGGGCGAAGGCGCCCCGCGCCACGTCAAAAATTCCCCAAGAGCTGCCGCTTGCCATTTTGTACCACACATGGGGTCAGTGATCAGGACCACCAGCACCGTCATTTCTCTGACAGCTTGGCCTCTGGGATCCAGACCTGGCCTTTTGGGGCACTTGCACCTAGCAGAGTGTCCAGCTCCTTGAGAGCCGTCGCCAGAATTTTGGACCCTAGAGGTGGTCTCTGTCGGTCCCGAGACATTGCCTCTTGATTTGGTGCCCACGGTGAACTTGTCTGCCCTGAGCACAGACCTGGGGTGAAGGCGCCCGGCGCCACGTCAAAAATTCCCCAAGAGCTGCCGCTTGCGATTTTGCACCACACATGGGGTCGACGATCGGGACCACCAGCACCGGCATTTCTCTGACAGCTTGGCCTCTGAGGTCCACACCTGGCCTTTTGGGGCACTTGCACCTAGCAGAGTGTCCAGCTTCCCGAGAGCCCTCGCCAGAATTTTGGACCCTAGAGGTGGTCTCTGTCGTTCCCGAGACATTGCCTCTGGATTTGGTGCCCACGGTGAACTTGTCTGCCCTGAGCACAGACCCGGGGCGAAGGCGCCCGGCGCCACGTCAAAAATTCCCCAAGAGATGCCGCTTGGGATTTTTCTGCACACATGGGGTCGGAGATCGGGACCACCAGCACCGGCATTTCTCTGACAGCTTGGCCTCTGGGATCCAGACCTGGCCTTTTGGGGCACTTGCACCTAGCAGAGTGTCCAGCTTCCCGAGAGCCGTCGCCAGAATTTTGGACCCTAGAGGTGGTCTCTGTCGTTCCCGAGACATTGCCTCTGGATTTGGTGCCCACGGTGAACTTGTCTGCCCTGAGCACAGACCCGGGGCGAAGGCGCCCGGCGCCACGTCAAAAATTCCCCAAGAGATGCCGCTTGGGATTTTTCTGCACACATGGGGTCGAAGATCGGGACCACCAGCACCGGCATTTCTCTGACAGCTTGGCCTCTGGGATCCAGACCTGGCCTTTTGGGGCACTTGCACCTAGCAGAGTGTCCAGCTTCCCGAGAGCCGTCGCCAGAATTTTGGACCCTAGAGGTGGTCTCTGTCGGTCCCGAGACATTGCCTCTGGATTTGGTGCCCACGGTGAACTTGTCTGCCCTGAGCACAGACCCGGGGCGAAGGCGCCCGGCGCCACGTCAAAAATTCCCCAAGATCTGCCGCTTGGGATTTTTCTGCACACATGGGGTCGGAGATCGGGACCACCAGCACCGGCATTTCTCTGACAGCTTGGCCTCTGGGATCCAGACCTGGCCTTTTGGGGCACTTGCACCTAGCAGAGTGTCCAGCTTCCCGAGAGCCGTCGCCAGAATTTTGGACCCTAGAGGTGGTCTCTGTCGTTCCCGAGACATTGCCTCTGGATTTGGTGCCCACGGTGAACTTGTCTGCCCTGAGCACAGACCCGGGGCGAAGGCGCCCCGCGCCACGTCAAAAATTCCCCAAGAGCTGCCGCTTGCGATTTTGCACCACACATGGGGTCGGTGATCAGGACCACTAGCACCGGCATTTCTCTGACAACTTGGCCTCTGGGATCCAGACCTGGCCTTTTGGGGCACTTGCACCTAGCAGAGTGTCCAGCTTCCCGAGAGCCGTCGTCAGAATTTTGGACCCTAGAGGTGGGCTCTGTCCGTCCCGAGACATTGCCTCTGGATTTGGTGCCCACGGTGAACTTGTCTGCCCTGAGCACAGACCCGGGGCGAAGGCGCCCCGCGCCACGTCAAAAATTCCCCAAGAGCTGCCGCTTGCCATTTTGTACCACACATGGGGTCAGTGATCAGGACCACCAGCACCGGCATTTCTCTGACAGCTTGGCCTCTGGGATCCAGACCTGGCCTTTTGGGGCACTTGCACCTAGCAGAGTGTCCAGCTCCTTGAGAGCCGTCGCCAGAATTTTGGACCCTAGAGGTGGTCTCTGTCGGTCCCGAGACATTGCCTCTTGATTTGGTGCCCACGGTGAACTTGTCTGCCCTGAGCACAGACCCGGGGTGAAGGCGCCCGGCGCCACGTCAAAAATTCCCCAAGAGCTGCCGCTTGCGATTTTGCACCACACATGGGGTCGACGATCGGGACCACCAGCACCGGCATTTCTCTGACAGCTTGGCCTCTGAGGTCCACACCTGGCCTTTTTGGGCACTTGCACCTAGCAGAGTGTCCAGCTTCCCGAGAGCCGTCGCCAGAATTTTGGACCCTAGAGGTGGGCTCTGTCGGTCCCGAGACATTGCCTCTGGATTTGGTGCCCAGGGTGAACTTGTCTGCCCTGAGCACAGACCCGGGGCGAAGGCGCCCCGCGCCACGTCAAAAATTCCCCAAGAGCTGCCGCTTGCCATTTTGTACCACACATGGGGTCAGTGATCAGGACCACCAGCACCGGCATTTCTCTGACAGCTTGGCCTCTGGGATCCAGACCTGGCGTTTTGGGGCACTTGCACCTAGCAGAGTGTCCAGCTCCTTGAGAGCCGTCGCCAGAATTTTGGACCCTAGAGGTGGTCTCTGTCGGTCCCGAGACATTGCCTCTTGATTTGGTGCCCACGGTGAACTTGTCTGCCCTGAGCACAGACCCGGGGTGAAGGCGCCCGGCGCCACGTCAAAAATTCCCCAAGAGCTGCCGCTTGCGATTTTGTACCACACATGGGGTCGACGATCGGGACCACCAGCACCGGCATTTCTCTGACAGCTTGGCCTCTGAGGTCCACACCTGGCCTTTTGGGGCACTTGCACCTAGCAGAGTGTCCAGCTTCCCGAGAGCCGTCGCCAGAATTTTGGACCCTAGAGGTGGACTCTGTCGGTCCCGAGACATTGCCTCTGGATTTGGTGCCCACGGTGAACTTGTCTGCCCTGAGCACAGACCCGGGGCGAAGGCGCCCGGCGCCACGTCAAAAATTCCCCAAGAGCTGCCGCTTGGGATTTTTCTGCACACATGGGGTCGGAGATCGGGACCACCAGCACCGGCATTTGTCTGACAGCTTGGCCTCTGGGATCCAGACCTGGCCTTTTGGGGCACTTGCACCTAGCAGAGTGTCCAGCTTCCCGAGAGCCGTCGCCAGAATTTTGGACCCTAGAGGTGGGCTCTGTCGGTCCCGAGACATTGCCTCTGGATTTGGTGCCCACGGTGAACTTGTCTGCCCTGAGCACAGACCCGGGGCGAAGGCGCCCCGCGCCACGTCAAAAATTCCCCAAGAGCTGCCGCTTGCGATTTTGCACCACACATGGGGTCGGTGATCGGGACCACCAGCACCGGCATTTCTCTGACAGCTTGGCCTCTGGGATCCAGACCTGGCCTTTTGGGGCACTTGCACCTAGCAGAGTGTCCAGCTCCTTGAGAGCCATCGTCAGAATTATGGACCCTAGAGGTGGGCTCTGTCGGTCCCGAGACATTGCCTCTGGATTTGGTGCCCACGGTGAACTTGTCTGCCCTGAGCACAGACCCGGGGCGAAGGCGCCCGGCGCCACGTCAAAAATTCCCCAAGAGCTGCCGCTTGCGATTTTGTACCACACATGGGGTCAGTGACCAGGACCACCAGCACCGGCATTTCTCTGACAGCTTGGCTTCTGGGATCCAGACCTGGCCTTTTGGGGCACTTGCACCTAGCAGAGTGTCCAGCTCCTTGAGAGCCGTCGCCAGAATTTTGGACCCTAGAGGTGGTCTCTGTCGGTCCCGAGACTTTGCCTCTGGATTTGGTGCCCACGGTGAACTTGTCTGCCCTGAGCACAGACCCGGGGCGAAGGCGCCCCGCGCCACGTCAAAAATTCCCCATGAACTGCCGCTTGCGATTTTGCACCACACATGGGGTCGGTGATCAGGACCACTAGCACTGGCATTTCTCTGACAACTTGGCCTCTGGGATCCAGACCTGGCCTTTTGGGGCACTTGCACCTAGCAGAGTGTCCAGCTTCCCGAGAGCCGTCGTCAGAATTTTGGACCCTAGAGGTGGTCTCTGTCCGTCCCGAGACATTGCCTCTGGATTTGGTGCCCACGGTGAACTTGTCTGCCCTGAGCACAGACCCGGGGCGAAGGCGCCCCGCGCCACGTCAAAAATTCCCCAAGAGCTGCCGCTTGCCATTTTGTACCACACATGGGGTCAGTGATCAGGACCACCAGCACCGGCATTTCTCTGACAGCTTGGCCTCTGGGATCCAGACCTGGCCTTTTGGGGCACTTGCACCTAGCAGAGTGTCCAGCTCCTTGAGAGCCGTCGCCAGAATTATGGACCCTAGAGGTGGGCTCTGTCGGTCCCGAGTCATTGCCTCTTGATTTGGTGCCCACGGTGAACTTGTCTGCCCTGAGCACAGACCCGGGGTGAAGGCGCCCGGCGCCACGTCAAAAATTCCCCAAGAGCTGCCGCTTGCGATTTTGCACCACACATGGGGTCGGTGATCGGGACCACCAGCATCGGCATTTCTCTGACAGCTTGGCCTCTGAGGTCCACACCTGGCCTTTTGGGGCACTTGCACCTAGCAGAGTGTCCAGCTTCCCGAGAGCCCTCGCCAGAATTTTGGACCCTAGAGGTGGTCTCTGTCGTTCCCGAGACATTGCCTCTGGATTTGGTGCCCACGGTGAACTTGTCTGCCCTGAGCACAGACCCGGGGCGAAGGCGCCCCGCGCCACGTCAAAAATTCCCCAAGAGCTGCCGCTTGGGATTTTTCTGCACACATGGGGTCGGTGATCGGGACCACCAGCACCGGCATTTCTCTGACAGCTTGGCCTCTGGGATCCAGACCTGGCCTTTTGGGGCACTTGCACCTAGCAGAGTGTCCAGCTTCCCGAGAGCCCTCGCCAGAATTTTGGACCCTAGAGGTGGTCTCTGTCGTTCCCGAGACATTGCCTCTGGATTTGGTGCCCACGGTGAACTTGTCTGCCCTGAGCACAGACCCGGGGCGAAGGCGCCCGGCGCCACGTCAAAAATTCCCCAAGAGATGCCGCTTGGGATTTTTCTGCACACATGGGGTCGAAGATCGGGACCACCAGCACCGGCATTTCTCTGACAGCTTGGCCTCTGGGATCCAGACCTGGCCTTTTGGGGCACTTGCACCTAGCAGAGTGTCCAGCTTCCCGAGAGCCGTCGCCAGAATTTTGGACCCTAGAGGTGGTCTCTGTCGGTCCCGAGACATTGCCTCTGGATTTGGTGCCCACGGTGAACTTGTCTGCCCTGAGCACAGACCCGGGGCGAAGGCGCCCGGCGCCACGTCAAAAATTCCCCAAGAGCTGCCGCTTGGGATTTTTCTGCACACATGGGGTCGGAGATCGGGACCACCAGCACCGGCATTTCTCTGACAGCTTGGCCTCTGGGATCCAGACCTGGCCTTTTGGGGCACTTGCACCTAGCAGAGTGTCCAGCTTCCCGAGAGCCGTCGCCAGAATTTTGGACCCTAGAGGTGGTCTCTGTCGGTCCCGAGACATTGCCTCTGGATTTGGTGCCCACGGTGAACTTGTCTGCCCTGAGCACAGACCCGGGGCGAAGGCGCCCCGCGCCACGTCAAAAATTCCCCAAGAGCTGCCGCTTGCGATTTTGCACCACACATGGGGTCGGTGATCGGGACCACCAGCACCGGCATTTCTCTGACAGCTTGGCCTCTGGGATCCAGACCTGGCCTTTTGGGGCACTTGCACCTAGCAGAGTGTCCAGCTCCTTGAGAGCCATCGTCAGAATTATGGACCCTAGAGGTGGGCTCTGTCGGTCCCGAGACATTGCCTCTGGATTTGGTGCCCACGGTGAACTTGTCTGCCCTGAGCACAGACCCGGGGCGAAGGCGCCCGGCGCCACGTCAAAAATTCCCCAAGAGCTGCCGCTTGCGATTTTGTACCACACATGGGGTCAGTGACCAGGACCACCAGCACCGGCATTTCTCTGACAGCTTGGCTTCTGGGATCCAGACCTGGCCTTTTGGGGCACTTGCACCTAGCAGAGTGTCCAGCTCCTTGAGAGCCGTCGCCAGAATTTTGGACCCTAGAGGTGGTCTCTGTCGGTCCCGAGACTTTGCCTCTGGATTTGGTGCCCACGGTGAACTTGTCTGCCCTGAGCACAGACCCGGGGCGAAGGCGCCCCGCGCCACGTCAAAAATTCCCCATGAACTGCCGCTTGCGATTTTGCACCACACATGGGGTCGGTGATCAGGACCACTAGCACTGGCATTTCTCTGACAACTTGGCCTCTGGGATCCAGACCTGGCCTTTTGGGGCACTTGCACCTAGCAGAGTGTCCAGCTTCCCGAGAGCCGTCGTCAGAATTTTGGACCCTAGAGGTGGTCTCTGTCCGTCCCGAGACATTGCCTCTGGATTTGGTGCCCACGGTGAACTTGTCTGCCCTGAGCACAGACCCGGGGCGAAGGCGCCCCGCGCCACGTCAAAAATTCCCCAAGAGCTGCCGCTTGCCATTTTGTACCACACATGGGGTCAGTGATCAGGACCACCAGCACCGGCATTTCTCTGACAGCTTGGCCTCTGGGATCCAGACCTGGCCTTTTGGGGCACTTGCACCTAGCAGAGTGTCCAGCTCCTTGAGAGCCGTCGCCAGAATTATGGACCCTAGAGGTGGGCTCTGTCGGTCCCGAGTCATTGCCTCTTGATTTGGTGCCCACGGTGAACTTGTCTGCCCTGAGCACAGACCCGGGGTGAAGGCGCCCGGCGCCACGTCAAAAATTCCCCAAGAGCTGCCGCTTGCGATTTTGCACCACACATGGGGTCGGTGATCGGGACCACCAGCATCGGCATTTCTCTGACAGCTTGGCCTCTGAGGTCCACACCTGGCCTTTTGGGGCACTTGCACCTAGCAGAGTGTCCAGCTTCCCGAGAGCCCTCGCCAGAATTTTGGACCCTAGAGGTGGTCTCTGTCGTTCCCGAGACATTGCCTCTGGATTTGGTGCCCACGGTGAACTTGTCTGCCCTGAGCACAGACCCGGGGCGAAGGCGCCCCGCGCCACGTCAAAAATTCCCCAAGAGCTGCCGCTTGGGATTTTTCTGCACACATGGGGTCGGTGATCGGGACCACCAGCACCGGCATTTCTCTGACAGCTTGGCCTCTGGGATCCAGACCTGGCCTTTTGGGGCACTTGCACCTAGCAGAGTGTCCAGCTTCCCGAGAGCCCTCGCCAGAATTTTGGACCCTAGAGGTGGTCTCTGTCGTTCCCGAGACATTGCCTCTGGATTTGGTGCCCACGGTGAACTTGTCTGCCCTGAGCACAGACCCGGGGCGAAGGCGCCCGGCGCCACGTCAAAAATTCCCCAAGAGATGCCGCTTGGGATTTTTCTGCACACATGGGGTCGAAGATCGGGACCACCAGCACCGGCATTTCTCTGACAGCTTGGCCTCTGGGATCCAGACCTGGCCTTTTGGGGCACTTGCACCTAGCAGAGTGTCCAGCTTCCCGAGAGCCGTCGCCAGAATTTTGGACCCTAGAGGTGGTCTCTGTCGGTCCCGAGACATTGCCTCTGGATTTGGTGCCCACGGTGAACTTGTCTGCCCTGAGCACAGACCCGGGGCGAAGGCGCCCGGCGCCACGTCAAAAATTCCCCAAGAGCTGCCGCTTGGGATTTTTCTGCACACATGGGGTCGGAGATCGGGACCACCAGCACCGGCATTTCTCTGACAGCTTGGCCTCTGGGATCCAGACCTGGCCTTTTGGGGCACTTGCACCTAGCAGAGTGTCCAGCTTCCCGAGAGCCGTCGCCAGAATTTTGGACCCTAGAGGTGGTCTCTGTCGGTCCCGAGACATTGCCTCTGGATTTGGTGCCCAGGGTGAACTTGTCTGCCCTGAGCACAGACCCGGGGTGAAGGCGCCCCGCGCCACGTCAAAAATTCCCCAAGAGCTGCCGCTTGCGATTTTGCACCACACATGGGGTCAGTGATCAGGACCACCAGCACCGGCATTTCTCTGACAGCTTGGCCTCTGGGATCCAGACCTGGCCTTTTGGGGCACTTGCACCTAGCAGAGTGTCCAGCTTCCTGAGAGCCGTCGTCAGAATTTTGGACCCTAGAGGTGGGCTGTGTCCGTCCCGAGACATTGCCTCTGGATTTGGTGCCCACGGTGAACTTGTCTGCCCTGAGCACAGACCCGGGGCGAAGGCGCCCCGCGCCACGTCAAAAATTCCCCAAGAGCTGCCGCTTGCCATTTTGTACCACACATGGGGTCAGTGATCAGGACCACCAGCACCGGCATTTCTCTGACAGCTTGGCCTCTGGGATCCAGACCTGGCCTTTTGGGGCACTTGCACCTAGCAGAGTGTCCAGCTCCTTGAGAGCCGTCGCCAGAATTTTGGACCCTAGAGGTGGTCTCTGTCGGTCCCGAGACATTGCCTCTTGATTTGGTGCCCACGGTGAACTTGTCTGCCCTGAGCACAGACCCGGGGTGAAGGCGCCCGGCGCCACGTCAAAAATTCCCCAAGAGCTGCCGCTTGCGATTTTGCACCACACATGGGGTCGGTGATCGGGACCACCAGCACCGGCATTTCTCTGACAGCTTGGCCTCTGGGATCCAGACCTGGCCTTTTGGGGCACTTGCACCTAGCAGAGTGTCCAGCTTCCCGAGAGCCCTCGCCAGAATTTTGGACCCTAGAGGTGGTCTCTGTCGTTCCCGAGACATTGCCTCTGGATTTGGTGCCCACGGTGAACTTGTCTGCCCTGAGCACAGACCCGGGGCGAAGGCGCCCCGCGCCACGTCAAAAATTCCCCAAGAGCTGCCGCTTGGGATTTTTCTGCACACATGGGGTCAGTGATCAGGACCACCAGCACCGGCATTTCTCTGACAGCTTGGCCTCTGGGATCCAGACCTGGCCTTTTGGGGCACTTGTACCTAGCAGAGTGTCCAGCTCCTTGAGAGCCCTCGCCAGAATTTTGGACCCTAGAGGTGGGCTCTGTCGGTCCCGAGACATTGCCTCTGGATTTGGTGCCCACGGTGAACTTGTCTGCCCTGAGCACAGACCCGGGGCGAAGGCGCCCGGCGCCACGTCAAAAATTCCCCAAGAGCTGCCGCTTGGGATTTTTCTGCACACATGGGGTCGGAGATCGGGACCACCAGCACCGGCATTTCTCTGACAGCTTGGCCTCTGGGATCCAGACCTGGCCTTTTGGGGCACTTGCACCTAGCAGAGTGTCCAGCTTCCCGAGAGCCGTCGCCAGAATTTTGGACCCTAGAGGTGGACTCTGTCGGTCCCGAGACATTGCCTCTGGATTTGGTGCCCACGGTGAACTTGTCTGCCCTGAGCACAGACCCGGGGCGAAGGCGCCCCGCGCCACGTCAAAAATTCCCCAAGAGCTGCCGCTTGCGATTTTGCACCACACATGGGGTCGGTGATCGGGACCACCAGCACCGGCATTTCTCTGACAGCTTGGCCTCTGGGATCCAGACCTGGCCTTTTGGGGCACTTGCACCTAGCAGAGTGTCCAGCTCCTTGAGAGCCATCGTCAGAATTATGGACCCTAGAGGTGGGCTCTGTCGGTCCCGAGACATTGCCTCTGGATTTGGTGCCCACGGTGAACTTGTCTGCCCTGAGCACAGACCCGGGGCGAAGGCGCCCGGCGCCACGTCAAAAATTCCCCAAGAGATGCCGCTTGGGATTTTTCTGCACACATGGGGTCGGAGATCGGGACCACCAGCACCGGCATTTCTCTGACAGCTTGGCCTCTGGGATCCAGACCTGGCCTTTTGGGGCACTTGCACCTAGCAGAGTGTCCAACTTCCCGAGAGCCGTCGCCAGAATTTTGGACCCTAGAGGTGGTCTCTGTCGGTCCCGAGACATTGCCTCTGGATTTGGTGCCCACGGTGAACTTGTCTGCCCTGAGCACAGACCCGGGGCGAAGGCGCCCGGCGCCACGTCAAAAATTCCCCAAGAGCTGCCGCTTGCGATTTTGTACCACACATGGGGTCAGTGACCAGGACCACCAGCACCGGCATTTCTCTGACAGCTTGGCTTCTGGGATCCAGACCTGGCCTTTTGGGGCACTTGCACCTAGCAGAGTGTCCAGCTCCTTGAGAGCCGTCGCCAGAATTTTGGACCCTAGAGGTGGTCTCTGTCGGTCCCGAGACATTGCCTCTGGATTTGGTGCCCACGGTGAACTTGTCTGCCCTGAGCACAGACCCGGGGTGAAGGCGCCCGGCGCCACGTCAAAAATTCCCCAAGAGCTGCCGCTTGCGATTTTGCACCACACATGGGGTCAGTGATCAGGACCACCAGCACCGGCATTTCTCTGACAGCTTGGCCTCTGGGATCCAGACCTGGCCTTTTGGGGCACTTGCACCTAGCAGAGTGTCCAGCTCCTTGAGAGCCATCGTCAGAATTATGGACCCTAGAGGTGGGCTCTGTCGGTCCCGAGACATTGCCTCTGGATTTGGTGCCCACGGTGAACTTGTCTGCCCTGAGCACAGACCCGGGGCGAAGGCGCCCGGCGCCACGTCAAAAATTCCCCAAGAGATGCCGCTTGGGATTTTTCTGCACACATGGGGTCGGAGATCGGGACCACCAGCACCGGCATTTCTCTGACAGCTTGGCCTCTGGGATCCAGACCTGGCCTTTTGGGGCACTTGCACCTAGCAGAGTGTCCAACTTCCCGAGAGCCGTCGCCAGAATTTTGGACCCTAGAGGTGGTCTCTGTCGGTCCCGAGACATTGCCTCTGGATTTGGTGCCCACGGTGAACTTGTCTGCCCTGAGCACAGACCCGGGGCGAAGGCGCCCGGCGCCACGTCAAAAATTCCCCAAGAGCTGCCGCTTGCGATTTTGTACCACACATGGGGTCAGTGACCAGGACCACCAGCACCGGCATTTCTCTGACAGCTTGGCTTCTGGGATCCAGACCTGGCCTTTTGGGGCACTTGCACCTAGCAGAGTGTCCAGCTCCTTGAGAGCCGTCGCCAGAATTTTGGACCCTAGAGGTGGTCTCTGTCGGTCCCGAGACATTGCCTCTGGATTTGGTGCCCACGGTGAACTTGTCTGCCCTGAGCACAGACCCGGGGTGAAGGCGCCCGGCGCCACGTCAAAAATTCCCCAAGAGCTGCCGCTTGCGATTTTGCACCACACATGGGGTCAGTGATCAGGACCACCAGCACCGGCATTTCTCTGACAGCTTGGCCTCTGGGATCCAGACCTGGCCTTTTGGGGCACTTGCACCTAGCAGAGTGTCCAGCTTCCCGAGAGCCGTCGCCAGAATTTTGGACCCTAGAGGTGGTCTCTGTCGGTCCCGAGACATTGCCTCTGGATTTGGTGCCCACGATGAACTTGTCTGCCCTGAGCACAGACCCGGGGCGAAGGCGCCCCGCGCCACGTCAAAAATTCCCCAAGAGCTGCCGCTTGCCATTTTGTACCACACATGGGGTCGGTGATCGGGACCACCAGCACCGGCATTTCTCTGACAGCTTGGCCTCTGGGATCCAGACCTGGCCTTTTGGGGCACTTGCACCTAGCAGAGTGTCCAGCTCCTTGAGAGCCGTCGCCAGAATTTTGGACCCTAGAGGTGGTCTCTGTCGGTCCCGAGACATTGCCTCTTGATTTGGTGCCCACGGTGAACTTGTCTGCCCTGAGCACAGACCCGGGGTGAAGGCGCCCGGCGCCACGTCAAAAATTCCCCAAGAGCTGCCGCTTGCGATTTTGCACCACACATGGGGTCGACGATCGGGACCACCAGCACCGGCATTTCTCTGACAGCTTGGCCTCTGAGGTCCACACCTGGCCTTTTGGGGCACTTGCACCTAGCAGAGTGTCCAGCTTCCCGAGAGCCGTCGCCAGAATTTTGGACCCTAGAGGTGGTCTCTGTCGGTCCCGAGACATTGCCTCTGGATTTGGTGCCCAGGGTGAACTTGTCTGCCCTGAGCACAGACCCGGGGCGAAGGCGCCCCGCGCCACGTAAAAAAATTCCCCAAGAGCTGCCGCTTGCGATTTTGCACCACACATGGGGTCGGTGATCAGGACCACTAGCACCGGCATTTCTCTGACAACTTGGCCTCTGGGATCCAGACCTGGCCTTTTGGGGCACTTGCACCTAGCAGAGTGTCCAGCTTCCCGAGAGCCGTCGTCAGAATTTTGGACCCTAGAGGTGGGCTCTGTCCGTCCCGAGACATTGCCTCTGGATTTGGTGCCCACGGTGAACTTGTCTGCCCTGAGCACAGACCCGGGGCGAAGGCGCCCCGCGCCACGTCAAAAATTCCCCAAGAGCTGCCGCTTGCCATTTTGTACCACACATGGGGTCAGTGATCAGGACCACCAGCACCGTCATTTCTCTGACAGCTTGGCCTCTGGGATCCAGACCTGGCCTTTTGGGGCACTTGCACCTAGCAGAGTGTCCAGCTCCTTGAGAGCCGTCGCCAGAATTTTGGACCCTAGAGGTGGTCTCTGTCGGTCCCGAGACTTTGCCTCTGGATTTGGTGCCCACGGTGAACTTGTCTGCCCTGAGCACAGACCTGGGGTGAAGGCGCCCGGCGCCACGTCAAAAATTCCCCAAGAGCTGCCGCTTGCGATTTTGCACCACACATGGGGTCGACGATCGGGACCACCAGCACCGGCATTTCTCTGACAGCTTGGCCTCTGAGGTCCACACCTGGCCTTTTGGGGCACTTGCACCTAGCAGAGTGTCCAGCTTCCCGAGAGCCCTCGCCAGAATTTTGGACCCTAGAGGTGGTCTCTGTCGTTCCCGAGACATTGCCTCTGGATTTGGTGCCCACGGTGAACTTGTCTGCCCTGAGCACAGACCCGGGGCGAAGGCGCCCGGCGCCACGTCAAAAATTCCCCAAGAGATGCCGCTTGGGATTTTTCTGCACACATGGGGTCGGAGATCGGGACCACCAGCACCGGCATTTCTCTGACAGCTTGGCCTCTGGGATCCAGACCTGGCCTTTTGGGGCACTTGCACCTAGCAGAGTGTCCAGCTTCCCGAGAGCCGTCGCCAGAATTTTGGACCCTAGAGGTGGGCTCTGTCGGTCCCGAGACATTGCCTCTGGATTTGGTGCCCACGGTGAACTTGTCTGCCCTGAGCACAGACCCGGGGCGAAGGCGCCCGGCGCCACGTCAAAAATTCCCCAAGAGCTGCCGCTTGGGATTTTTCTGCACACATGGGGTCGGAGATCGGGACCACCAGCACCGGCATTTCTCTGACAGCTTGGCCTCTGGGATCCAGACCTGGCCTTTTGGGGCACTTGCACCTAGCAGAGTGTCCAGCTTCCCGAGAGCCCTCGCCAGAATTTTGGACCCTAGAGGTGGTCTCTGTCGGTCCCGAGACATTGCCTCTGGATTTGGTGCCCACGGTGATCTTGTCTGCCCTGAGCACAGACCCGGGGTGAAGGCGCCCCGCGCCACGTCAAAAATTCCCCAAGAGCTGCCGCTTGCGATTTTGCACCACACATGGGGTCGGTGATCGGGACCACCAGCACCGGCATTTCTCTGACAGCTTGGCCTCTGGGATCCAGACCTGGCCTTTTGGGGCACTTGCACCTAGCAGAGTGTCCAGCTCCTTGAGAGCCGTCGCCAGAATTATGGACCCTAGAGGTGGGCTCTGTCGGTCCCGAGACATTGCCTCTGGATTTGGTGCCCACGGTGAACTTGTCTGCCCTGAGCACAGACCCGGGGCGAAGGCGCCCGGCGCCACGTCAAAAATTCCCCAAAAGCTGCCGCTTGGGATTTTTCTGCACACATGGGGTCGGAGATCGGGACCACCAGCACCGGCATTTCTCTGACAGCTTGGCCTCTGGGATCCAGACCTGGCCTTTTGGGGCACTTGCACCTAGCAGAGTGTCCAGCTTCCCGAGAGCCATCGTCAGAATTATGGACCCTAGAGGTGGGCTCTGTCGGTCCCGAGACATTGCCTCTGGATTTGGTGCCCACGGTGAACTTGTCTGCCCTGAGCACAGACCCGGGGCGAAGGCGCCCGGCGCCACGTCAAAAATTCCCCAAAAGCTGCCGCTTGGGATTTTTCTGCACACATGGGGTCGGAGATCGGGACCACCAGCACCGGCATTTCTCTGACAGCTTGGCCTCTGGGATCCAGACCTGGCCTTTTGGGGCACTTGCACCTAGCAGAGTGTCCAGCTTCCCGAGAGCCGTCGCCAGAATTTTGGACCCTAGAGGTGGGCTCTGTCGGTCCCGAGACATTGCCTCTGGATTTGGTGCCCACGGTGAACTTGTCTGCCCTGAGCACAGACCCGGGGCGAAGGCGCCCCGCGCCACGTCAAAAATTCCCCAAGAGCTGCCGCTTGCGATTTTGCACCACACATGGGGTCGGTGATCGGGACCACCAGCACCGGCATTTCTCTGACAGCTTGGCCTCTGGGATCCAGACCTGGCCTTTTGGGGCACTTGCACCTAGCAGAGTGTCCAGCTCCTTGAGAGCCATCGTCAGAATTATGGACCCTAGAGGTGGTCTCTGTCGGTCCCGAGACATTGCCTCTGGATTTGGTGCCCACGGTGAACTTGTCTGCCCTGAGCACAGACCCGGGGCGAAGGCGCCCGGCGCCACGTCAAAAATTCCCCAAGAGATGCCGCTTGGGATTTTTCTGCACACATGGGGTCGGAGATCGGGACCACCAGCACCGGCATTTCTCTGACAGCTTGGCCTCTGGGATCCAGACCTGGCCTTTTGGGGCACTTGCACCTAGCAGAGTGTCCAGCTTCCCGAGAGCCGTCGCCAGAATTTTGGACCCTAGAGGTGGTCTCTGTCGTTCCCGAGACATTGCCTCTGGATTTGGTGCCCACGGTGAACTTGTCTGCCCTGAGCACAGACCCGGGGCGAAGGCGCCCCGCGCCACGTCAAAAATTCCCCATGAACTGCCGCTTGCGATTTTGCACCACACATGGGGTCGGTGATCAGGACCACTAGCACCGGCATTTCTCTGACAACTTGGCCTCTGGGATCCAGACCTGGCCTTTTGGGGCACTTGCACCTAGCAGAGTGTCCAGCTTCCCGAGAGCCGTCGTCAGAATTTTGGACCCTAGAGGTGGTCTCTGTCCGTCCCGAGACATTGCCTCTGGATTTGGTGCCCACGGTGAACTTGTCTGCCCTGAGCACAGACCCGGGGCGAAGGCGCCCCGCGCCACGTCAAAAATTCCCCAAGAGCTGCCGCTTGCCATTTTGTACCACACATGGGGTCAGTGATCAGGACCACCAGCACCGGCATTTCTCTGACAGCTTGGCCTCTGGGATCCAGACCTGGCCTTTTGGGGCACTTGCACCTAGCAGAGTGTCCAGCTCCTTGAGAGCCGTCGCCAGAATTATGGACCCTAGAGGTGGGCTCTGTCGGTCCCGAGTCATTGCCTCTTGATTTGGTGCCCACGGTGAACTTGTCTGCCCTGAGCACAGACCAGGGGTGAAGGCGCCCGGCGCCACGTCAAAAA
Source organism: Tinamus guttatus (assembly GCF_059628265.1). NCBI lineage: Eukaryota > Metazoa > Chordata > Aves > Tinamiformes > Tinamidae > Tinamus > Tinamus guttatus. The sequence goes on from NW_028289299.1 coordinate 72,080, forward strand.
TTCCCCAAGAGCTGCCGCTTGCGATTTTGCACCACACATGGGGTCGGTGATCGGGACCACCAGCATCGGCATTTCTCTGACAGCTTGGCCTCTGAGGTCCACACCTGGCCTTTTGGGGCACTTGCACCTAGCAGAGTGTCCAGCTTCCCGAGAGCCCTCGCCAGAATTTTGGACCCTAGAGGTGGTCTCTGTCGTTCCCGAGACATTGCCTCTGGATTTGGTGCCCACGGTGAACTTGTCTGCCCTGAGCACAGACCCGGGGCGAAGGCGCCCCGCGCCACGTCAAAAATTCCCCAAGAGCTGCCGCTTGGGATTTTTCTGCACACATGGGGTCGGTGATCGGGACCACCAGCACCGGCATTTCTCTGACAGCTTGGCCTCTGGGATCCAGACCTGGCCTTTTGGGGCACTTGCACCTAGCAGAGTGTCCAGCTTCCCGAGAGCCCTCGCCAGAATTTTGGACCCTAGAGGTGGTCTCTGTCGTTCCCGAGACATTGCCTCTGGATTTGGTGCCCACGGTGAACTTGTCTGCCCTGAGCACAGACCCGGGGCGAAGGCGCCCGGCGCCACATCAAAAATTCCCCAAGAGCTGCCGCTTGGGATTTTTCTGCACACATGGGGTCGAAGATCGGGACCACCAGCACCGGCATTTCTCTGACAGCTTGGCCTCTGGGATCCAGACCTGGCCTTTTGGGGCACTTGCACCTAGCAGAGTGTCCAGCTTCCCGAGAGCCGTCGCCAGAATTTTGGACCCTAGAGGTGGTCTCTGTCGGTCCCGAGACATTGCCTCTGGATTTGGTGCCCACGGTGAACTTGTCTGCCCTGAGCACAGACCCGGGGCGAAGGCGCCCCGCGCCACGTCAAAAATTCCCCAAGAGCTGCCGCTTGCGATTTTGCACCACACATGGGGTCGGTGATCAGGACCACTAGCACCGGCATTTCTCTGACAACTTGGCCTCTGGGATCCAGACCTGGCCTTTTGGGGCACTTGCACCTAGCAGAGTGTCCAGCTTCCCGAGAGCCGTCGTCAGAATTTTGGACCCTAGAGGTGGGCTCTGTCCGTCCCGAGACATTGCCTCTGGATTTGGTGCCCACGGTGAACTTGTCTGCCCTGAGCACAGACCCGGGGCGAAGGCGCCCCGCGCCACGTCAAAAATTCCCCAAGAGCTGCCACTTGCCATTTTGTACCACACATGGGGTCAGTGATCAGGACCACCAGCACCGGCATTTCTCTGACAGCTTGGCCTCTGGGATCCAGACCTGGCCTTTTGGGGCACTTGCACCTAGCAGAGTGTCCAGCTCCTTGAGAGCCGTCGCCAGAATTTTGGACCCTAGAGGTGGTCTCTGTCGGTCCCGAGACATTGCCTCTTGATTTGGTGCCCACGGTGAACTTGTCTGCCCTGAGCACAGACCCGGGGTGAAGGCGCCCGGCGCCACGTCAAAAATTCCCCAAGAGCTGCCGCTTGCGATTTTGCACCACACATGGGGTCGACGATCGGGACCACCAGCACCGGCATTTCTCTGACAGCTTGGCCTCTGAGGTCCACACCTGGCCTTTTGGGGCACTTGCACCTAGCAGAGTGTCCAGCTTCCCGAGAGCCGTCGCCAGAATTTTGGACCCTAGAGGTGGGCTCTGTCGGTCCCGAGACATTGCCTCTGGATTTGGTGCCCACGGTGAACTTGTCTGCCCTGAGCACAGACCCGGGGCGAAGGCGCCCGGCGCCACGTCAAAAATTCCCCAAGAGCTGCCGCTTGGGATTTTTCTGCACACATGGGGTCAGTGATCAGGACCACCAGCACCGGCATTTCTCTGACAGCTTGGCCTCTGGGATCCAGACCTGGCCTTTTGGGGCACTTGCACCTAGCAGAGTGTCCAGCTCCTTGAGAGCCGTCGCCAGAATTTTGGACCCTAGAGGTGGTCTCTGTCGGTCCCGAGACTTTGCCTCTGGATTTGGTGCCCACGGTGAACTTGTCTGCCCTGAGCACAGACCCGGGGTGAAGGCGCCCGGCGCCACGTCAAAAATTCCCCAAGAGCTGCCGCTTGCGATTTTGCACCACACATGGGGTCGGTGATCGGGACCACCAGCACCGGCATTTCTCTGACAGCTTGGCCTCTGGGATCCAGACCTGGCCTTTTGGGGCACTTGCACCTAGCAGAGTGTCCAGCTTCCCGAGAGCCCTCGCCAGAATTTTGGACCCTAGAGGTGGTCTCTGTCGTTCCCGAGACATTGCCTCTGGATTTGGTGCCCACGGTGAACTTGTCTGCCCTGAGCACAGACCCGGGGCGAAGGCGCCCCGCGCCACGTCAAAAATTCCCCATGAACTGCCGCTTGCGATTTTGCACCACACATGGGGTCGGTGATCAGGACCACTAGCACCGGCATTTCTCTGACAACTTGGCCTCTGGGATCCAGACCTGGCCTTTTGGGGCACTTGCACCTAGCAGAGTGTCCAGCTTCCCGAGAGCCGTCGTCAGAATTTTGGACCCTAGAGGTGGTCTCTGTCCGTCCCGAGACATTGCCTCTGGATTTGGTGCCCAGGGTGAACTTGTCTGCCCTGAGCACAGACCCGGGGCGAAGGCGCCCCGCGCCACGTCAAAAATTCCCCAAGAGCTGCCGCTTGCCATTTTGTACCACACATGGGGTCAGTGATCAGGACCACCAGCACCGGCATTTCTCTGACAGCTTGGCCTCTGGGATCCAGACCTGGCCTTTTGGGGCACTTGCACCTAGCAGAGTGTCCAGCTCCTTGAGAGCCGTCGCCAGAATTATGGACCCTAGAGGTGGGCTCTGTCGGTCCCGAGTCATTGCCTCTTGATTTGGTGCCCACGGTGAACTTGTCTGCCCTGAGCACAGACCAGGGGTGAAGGCGCCCGGCGCCACGTCAAAAATTCCCCAAGAGCTGCCGCTTGCGATTTTGCACCACACATGGGGTCCGTGATCGGGACCACCAGCATCGGCATTTCTCTGACAGCTTGGCCTCTGAGGTCCACACCTGGCCTTTTGGGGCACTTGCACCTAGCAGAGTGTCCAGCTTCCCGAGAGCCCTCGCCAGAATTTTGGACCCTAGAGGTGGTCTCTGTCGTTCCCGAGACATTGCCTCTGGATTTGGTGCCCACGGTGAACTTGTCTGCCCTGAGCACAGACCCGGGGCGAAGGCGCCCCGCGCCACGTCAAAAATTCCCCAAGAGCTGCCGCTTGGGATTTTTCTGCACACATGGGGTCGGTGATCGGGACCACCAGCACCGGCATTTCTCTGACAGCTTGGCCTCTGGGATCCAGACCTGGCCTTTTGGGGCACTTGCACCTAGCAGAGTGTCCAGCTTCCCGAGAGCCCTCGCCAGAATTTTGGACCCTAGAGGTGGTCTCTGTCGTTCCCGAGACATTGCCTCTGGATTTGGTGCCCACGGTGAACTTGTCTGCCCTGAGCACAGACCCGGGGCGAAGGCGCCCGGCGCCACATCAAAAATTCCCCAAGAGATGCCGCTTGGGATTTTTCTGCACACATGGGGTCGAAGATCGGGACCACCAGCACCGGCATTTCTCTGACAGCTTGGCCTCTGGGATCCAGACCTGGCCTTTTGGGGCACTTGCACCTAGCAGAGTGTCCAGCTTCCCGAGAGCCGTCGCCAGAATTTTGGACCCTAGAGGTGGTCTCTGTCGGTCCCGAGACATTGCCTCTGGATTTGGTGCCCACGGTGAACTTGTCTGCCCTGAGCACAGACCCGGGGCGAAGGCGCCCCGCGCCACGTCAAAAATTCCCCAAGAGCTGCCGCTTGCCATTTTGTACCACACATGGGGTCAGTGATCAGGACCACCAGCACCGGCATTTCTCTGACAGCTTGGCCTCTGGGATCCAGACCTGGCCTTTTGGGGCACTTGCACCTAGCAGAGTGTCCAGCTCCTTGAGAGCCGTCGCCAGAATTTTGGACCCTAGAGGTGGTCTCTGTCGGTCCCGAGACATTGCCTCTTGATTTGGTGCCCACGGTGAACTTGTCTGCCCTGAGCACAGACCCGGGGTGAAGGCGCCCGGCGCCACGTCAAAAATTCCCCAAGAGCTGCCGCTTGCGATTTTGCACCACACATGGGGTCGACGATCGGGACCACCAGCACCGGCATTTCTCTGACAGCTTGGCCTCTGAGGTCCACACCTGGCCTTTTGGGGCACTTGCACCTAGCAGAGTGTCCAGCTTCCCGAGAGCCCTCGCCAGAATTTTGGACCCTAGAGGTGGTCTCTGTCGGTCCCGAGACATTGCCTCTGGATTTGGTGCCCACGGTGAACTTGTCTGCCCTGAGCACAGACCCGGGGCGAAGGCGCCCCGCGCCACGTCAAAAATTCCCCAAGAGCTGCCGCTTGGGATTTTTCTGCACACATGGGGTCAGTGATCAGGACCACCAGCACCGGCATTTCTCTGACAGCTTGGCCTCTGGGATCCAGACCTGGCCTTTTGGGGCACTTGCACCTAGCAGAGTGTCCAGCTCCTTGAGAGCCGTCGCCAGAATTTTGGACCCTAGAGGTGGTCTCTGTCGGTCCCGAGACATTGCCTCTGGATTTGGTGCCCAGGGTGAACTTGTCTGCCCTGAGCACAGACCCGGGGTGAAGGCGCCCGGCGCCACGTCAAAAATTCCCCAAGAGCTGCCGCTTGCGATTTTGCACCACACATGGGGTCGGTGATCGGGACCACCAGCACCGGCATTTCTCTGACAGCTTGGCCTCTGGGATCCAGACCTGGCCTTTTGGGGCACTTGCACCTAGCAGAGTGTCCAGCTTCCCGAGAGCCCTCGCCAGAATTTTGGACCCTAGAGGTGGGCTCTGTCGTTCCCGAGACATTGCCTCTGGATTTGGTGCCCACGGTGAACTTGTCTGCCCTGAGCACAGACCCGGGGCGAAGGCGCCCGGCGCCACGTCAAAAATTCCCCAAGAGCTGCCGCTTGCGATTTTGCACCACACATGGGGTCAGTGATCAGGACCACCAGCACCGGCATTTCTCTGACAGCTTGGCCTCTGGGATCCAGACCTGGCCTTTTGGGGCACTTGCACCTAGCAGAGTGTCCAGCTTCCCGAGAGCCGTCGCCAGAATTTTGGACCCTAGAGGTGGGCTCTGTCGTTCCCGAGACATTGCCTCTGGATTTGGTGCCCACGGTGAACTTGTCTGCCCTGAGCACAGACCCGGGGCGAAGGCGCCCGGCGCCACGTCAAAAATTCCCCAAGAGATGCCGCTTGGGATTTTTCTGCACACATGGGGTCGGAGATCGGGACCACCAGCACCGGCATTTCTCTGACAGCTTGGCCTCTGGGATCCAGACCTGGCCTTTTGGGGCACTTGCACTTAGCAGAGTGTCCAGCTCCTTGAGAGCCATCGTCAGAATTATGGACCCTAGAGGTGGGCTCTGTCGGTCCCGAGACATTGCCTCTGGATTTGGTGCCGAGGGTGAACTTGTCTGCCCTGAGCACAGACCCGGGGCGAAGGCGCCCGGCGCCACGTCAAAAATTCCCCAAGAGCTGCCGCTTGCGATTTTGCACCACACATGGGGTCGGTGATCGGGACCACCAGCACCGGCATTTCTCTGACAGCTTGGCCTCTGGGATCCAGACCTGGCCTTTTGGGGCACTTGTACCTAGCAGAGTGTCCAGCTCCTTGAGAGCCCTCGCCAGAATTTTGGACCCTAGAGGTGGGCTCTGTCGGTCCCGAGACATTGCCTCTGGATTTGGTGCCCACGGTGAACTTGTCTGCCCTGAGCACAGACCCGGGGCGAAGGCGCCCGGCGCCACGTCAAAAATTCCCCAAGAGCTGCCGCTTGGGATTTTTCTGCACACATGGGGTCGGAGATCGGGACCACCAGCACCGGCATTTCTCTGACAGCTTGGCCTCTGGGATCCAGACCTGGCCTTTTGGTGCACTTGCACCTAGTAGAGTGTCCAACTTCCCGAGAGCCGTCGCCAGAATTTTGGACCCTAGAGGTGGTCTCTGTCGGTCCCGAGACATTGCCTCTGGATTTGGTGCCCACGGTGAACTTGTCTGCCCTGAGCACAGACCCGGGGCGAAGGCGCCCAGCGCCACGTCAAAAATTCCCCAAGAGCTGCCGCTTGCGATTTTGTACCACACATGGGGTCAGTGACCAGGACCACCAGCACCGGCATTTCTCTGACAGCTTGGCTTCTGGGATCCAGACCTGGCCTTTTGGGGCACTTGCACCTAGCAGAGTGTCCAGCTCCTTGAGAGCCGTCGCCAGAATTTTGGACCCTAGAGGTGGTCTCTGTCGGTCCCGAGACTTTGCCTCTGGATTTGGTGCCCACGGTGAACTTGTCTGCCCTGAGCACAGACCCGGGGTGAAGGCGCCCGGCGCCACGTCAAAAATTCCCCAAGAGCTGCCGCTTGCGATTTTGCACCACACATGGGGTCGGTGATCGGGACCACCAGCACCGGCATTTCTCTGACAGCTTGGCCTCTGGGATCCAGACCTGGCCTTTTGGGGCACTTGCACCTAGCAGAGTGTCCAGCTTCCCGAGAGCCGTCGCCAGAATTTTGGACCCTAGAGGTGGTCTCTGTCGTTCCCGAGACATTGCCTCTGGATTTGGTGCCCACGGTGAACTTGTCTGCCCTGAGCACAGACCCGGGGCGAAGGCGCCCCGCGCCACGTCAAAAATTCCCCAAGAACTGCCGCTTGCGATTTTGCACCACACATGGGGTCGGTGATCAGGACCACTAGCACCGGCATTTCTCTGACAACTTGGCCTCTGGGATCCAGACCTGGCCTTTTGGGGCACTTGCACCTAGCAGAGTGTCCAGCTTCCCGAGAGCCGTCGTCAGAATTTTGGACCCTAGAGGTGGTCTCTGTCCATCCCGAGACATTGCCTCTGGATTTGGTGCCCACGGTGAACTTGTCTGCCCTGAGCACAGACCCGGGGCGAAGGCGCCCCGCGCCACGTCAAAAATTCCCCAAGAGCTGCCGCTTGCCATTTTGTACCACACATGGGGTCAGTGATCAGGACCACCAGCACCGGCATTTCTCTGACAGCTTGGCCTCTGGGATCCAGACCTGGCCTTTTGGGGCACTTGCACAGCAGAGTGTCCAGCTCCTTGAGAGCCGTCGCCAGAATTATGGACCCTAGAGGTGGGCTCTGTCGGTCCCGAGTCATTGCCTCTGGATTTGGTGCCCACGGTGAACTTGTCTGCCCTGAGCACAGACCCGGGGCGAAGGCGCCCGGCGCCACGTCAAAAATTCCCCAAGAGCTGCCGCTTGCGATTTTGCACCACACATGGGGTCGGTGATCGGGACCACCAGCACCGGCATTTCTCTGACAGCTTGGCCTCTGGGATCCAGACCTGGCCTTTTGGGGCACTTGCACCTAGCAGAGTGTCCAGCTTCCCGAGAGCCCTCGCCAGAATTTTGGACCCTAGAGGTGGTCTCTGTCGTTCCCGAGACATTGCCTCTGGATTTGGTGCCCACGGTGAACTTGTCTGCCCTGAGCACAGACCCGGGGCGAAGGCGCCCGGCGCCACATCAAAAATTCCCCAAGAGATGCCGCTTGGGATTTTTCTGCACACATGGGGTCGAAGATCGGGACCACCAGCGCCGGCATTTCTCTGACAGCTTGGCCTCTGGGATCCAGACCTGGCCTTTTGGGGCACTTGCACCTAGCAGAGTGTCCAGCTTCCCGAGAGCCGTCGCCAGAATTTTGGACCCTAGAGGTGGTCTCTGTCGGTCCCGAGACATTGCCTCTGGATTTGGTGCCCACGGTGAACTTGTCTGCCCTGAGCACAGACCCGGGGCGAAGGCGCCCCGCGCCACGTCAAAAATTCCCCAAGAGCTGCCGCTTGCGATTTTGCACCACACATGGGGTCGGTGATCAGGACCACTAGCACCGGCATTTCTCTGACAACTTGGCCTCTGGGATCCAGACCTGGCCTTTTGGGGCACTTGCACCTAGCAGAGTGTCCAGCTTCCCGAGAGCCGTCGTCAGAATTTTGGACCCTAGAGGTGGGCTCTGTCCGTCCGAGACATTGCCTCTGGATTTGGTGCCCACGGTGAACTTGTCTGCCCTGAGCACAGACCCGGGGCGAAGGCGCCCCGCGCCACGTCAAAAATTCCCCAAGAGCTGCCGCTTGCCATTTTGTACCACACATGGGGTCAGTGATCAGGACCACCAGCACCGGCATTTCTCTGACAGCTTGGCCTCTGGGATCCAGACCTGGCCTTTTGGGGCACTTGCACCTAGCAGAGTGTCCAGCTCTTGAGAGCTGTCGCCAGAATTTTGGACCCTAGAGGTGGTCTCTGTCGGTCCCGAGACATTGCCTCTTGATTTGGTGCCCACGGTGAACTTGTCTGCCCTGAGCACAGACCCGGGGTGAAGGCGCCCGGCGCCACGTCAAAAATTCCCCAAGAGCTGCCGCTTGCGATTTTGCACCACACATGGGGTCGACGATCGGGACCACCAGCACCGGCATTTCTCTGACAGCTTGGCCTCTGAGGTCCACACCTGGCCTTTTGGGGCACTTGCACCTAGCAGAGTGTCCAGCTTCCGAGAGCCCTCGCCAGAATTTTGGACCCTAGAGGTGGTCTCTGTCGGTCCCGAGACATTGCCTCTGGATTTGGTGCCCACGGTGAACTTGTCTGCCCTGAGCACAGACCCGGGGCGAAGGCGCCCGGCGCCACGTCAAAAATTCCCCAAGAGCTGCCGCTTGGGATTTTTCTGCACACATGGGGTCAGTGATCAGGACCACCAGCACCGGCATTTCTCTGACAGCTTGGCCTCTGGATCCAGACCTGGCCTTTTGGGGCACTTGCACCTAGCAGAGTGTCCAGCTCCTTGAGAGCCGTCGCCAGAATTTTGGACCCTAGAGGTGGTCTCTGTCGGTCCCGAGACTTTGCCTCTGGATTTGGTGCCCACGGTGAACTTGTCTGCCCTGAGCACAGACCCGGGGTGAAGGCGCCCGGCGCCACGTCAAAAATTCCCCAAGAGCTGCCGCTTGCGATTTTGCACCACACATGGGGTCGGTGATCGGGACCACCAGCACCGGCATTTCTCTGACAGCTTGGCCTCTGGGATCCAGACCTGGCCTTTTGGGGCACTTGCACCTAGCAGAGTGTCCAGCTTCCCGAGAGCCGTCGCCAGAATTTTGGACCCTAGAGGTGGTCTCTGTCGTTCCCGAGACATTGCCTCTGGATTTGGTGCCCACGGTGAACTTGTCTGCCCTGAGCACAGACCCGGGGCGAAGGCGCCCCGCGCCACGTCAAAAATTCCCCAAGAACTGCCGCTTGCGATTTTGCACCACACATGGGGTCGGTGATCAGGACCACTAGCACCGGCATTTCTCTGACAACTTGGCCTCTGGGATCCAGACCTGGCCTTTTGGGGCACTTGCACCTAGCAGAGTGTCCAGCTTCCCGAGAGCCGTCGTCAGAATTTTGGACCCTAGAGGTGGTCTCTGTCCGTCCCGAGACATTGCCTCTGGATTTGGTGCCCAGGGTGAACTTGTCTGCCCTGAGCACAGACCCGGGGCGAAGGCGCCCCGCGCCACGTCAAAAATTCCCCAAGAGCTGCCGCTTGCCATTTTGTACCACACATGGGGTCAGTGATCAGGACCACCAGCACCGGCATTTCTCTGACAGCTTGGCCTCTGGGATCCAGACCTGGCCTTTTGGGGCGCTTGCACCTAGCAGAGTGTCCAGCTCCTTGAGAGCCGTCGCCAGAATTATGGACCCTAGAGGTGGGCTCTGTCGGTCCCGAGTCATTGCCTCTTGATTTGGTGCCCACAGTGAACTTGTCTGCCCTGAGCACAGACCAGGGGTGAAGGCGCCCGGCGCCACGTCAAAAATTCCCCAAGAGCTGCCGCTTGCGATTTTGCACCACACATGGGGTCGGTGATCGGGACCACCAGCATCGGCATTTCTCTGACAGCTTGGCCTCTGAGGTCCACACCTGGCCTTTTGGGGCACTTGCACCTAGCAGAGTGTCCAGCTTCCCGAGAGCCCTCGCCAGAATTTTGGACCCTAGAGGTGGTCTCTGTCGTTCCCGAGACATTGCCTCTGGATTTGGTGCCCACGGTGAACTTGTCTGCCCTGAGCACAGACCCGGGGCGAAGGCGCCCCGCGCCACGTCAAAAATTCCCCAAGAGCTGCCGCTTGCGATTTTGCACCACACATGGGGTCGGTGATCGGGACCACCAGCACCGGCATTTCTCTGACAGCTTGGCCTCTGGGATCCAGACCTGGCCTTTTGGGGCACTTGCACCTAGCAGAGTGTCCAGCTTCCCGAGAGCCGTCGCCAGAATTTTGGACCCTAGAGGTGGTCTCTGTCGTTCCCGAGACATTGCCTCTGGATTTGGTGCCCACGGTGAACTTGTCTGCCCTGAGCACAGACCCGGGGCGAAGGCGCCCCGCGCCACGTCAAAAATTCCCCAAGAACTGCCGCTTGCGATTTTGCACCACACATGGGGTCGGTGATCAGGACCACTAGCACCGGCATTTCTCTGACAACTTGGCCTCTGGGATCCAGACCTGGCCTTTTGGGGCACTTGCACCTAGCAGAGTGTCCAGCTTCCCGAGAGCCGTCGTCAGAATTTTGGACCCTAGAGGTGGTCTCTGTCCGTCCCGAGACATTGCCTCTGGATTTGGTGCCCAGGGTGAACTTGTCTGCCCTGAGCACAGACCCGGGGCGAAGGCGCCCCGCGCCACGTCAAAAATTCCCCAAGAGCTGCCGCTTGCCATTTTGTACCACACATGGGGTCAGTGATCAGGACCACCAGCACCGGCATTTCTCTGACAGCTTGGCCTCTGGGATCCAGACCTGGCCTTTTGGGGCACTTGCACCTAGCAGAGTGTCCAGCTCCTTGAGAGCCGTCGCCAGAATTATGGACCCTAGAGGTGGGCTCTGTCGGTCCCGAGTCATTGCCTCTTGATTTGGTGCCCACAGTGAACTTGTCTGCCCTGAGCACAGACCAGGGGTGAAGGCGCCCGGCGCCACGTCAAAAATTCCCCAAGAGCTGCCGCTTGCGATTTTGCACCACACATGGGGTCGGTGATCGGGACCACCAGCATCGGCATTTCTCTGACAGCTTGGCCTCTGAGGTCCACACCTGGCCTTTTGGGGCACTTGCACCTAGCAGAGTGTCCAGCTTCCCGAGAGCCCTCGCCAGAATTTTGGACCCTAGAGGTGGTCTCTGTCGTTCCCGAGACATTGCCTCTGGATTTGGTGCCCACGGTGAACTTGTCTGCCCTGAGCACAGACCCGGGGCGAAGGCGCCCCGCGCCACGTCAAAAATTCCCCAAGAGCTGCCGCTTGGGATTTTTCTGCACACATGGGGTCGGTGATCGGGACCACCAGCACCGGCATTTCTCTGACAGCTTGGCCTCTGGGATCCAGACCTGGCCTTTTGGGGCACTTGCACCTAGCAGAGTGTCCAGCTTCCCGAGAGCCCTCGCCAGAATTTTGGACCCTAGAGGTGGTCTCTGTCGTTCCCGAGACATTGCCTCTGGATTTGGTGCCCACGGTGAACTTGTCTGCCCTGAGCACAGACCCGGGGCGAAGGCGCCCCGCGCCACATCAAAAATTCCCCAAGAGATGCCGCTTGGGATTTTTCTGCACACATGGGGTCGAAGATCGGGACCACCAGCACCGGCATTTCTCTGACAGCTTGGCCTCTGGGATCCAGACCTGGCCTTTTGGGGCACTTGCACCTAGCAGAGTGTCCAGCTTCCCGAGAGCCGTCGCCAGAATTTTGGACCCTAGAGGTGGTCTCTGTCGGTCCCGAGACATTGCCTCTGGATTTGGTGCCCACGGTGAACTTGTCTGCCCTGAGCACAGACCCGGGGCGAAGGCGCCCCGCGCCACGTCAAAAATTCCCCAAGAGCTGCCGCTTGCGATTTTGCACCACACATGGGGTCGGTGATCAGGACCACTAGCACCGGCATTTCTCTGACAACTTGGCCTCTGGGATCCAGACCTGGCCTTTTGGGGCACTTGCACCTAGCAGAGTGTCCAGCTTCCCGAGAGCCGTCGTCAGAATTTTGGACCCTAGAGGTGGGCTCTGTCCGTCCCGAGACATTGCCTCTGGATTTGGTGCCCACGGTGAACTTGTCTGCCCTGAGCACAGACCCGGGGCGAAGGCGCCCCGCGCCACGTCAAAAATTCCCCAAGAGCTGCCGCTTGCCATTTTGTACCACACATGGGGTCAGTGATCAGGACCACCAGCACCGGCATTTCTCTGACAGCTTGGCCTCTGGGATCCAGACCTGGCCTTTTGGGGCACTTGCACCTAGCAGAGTGTCCAGCTCCTTGAGAGCCGTCGCCAGAATTATGGACCCTAGAGGTGGTCTCTGTCGGTCCCGAGACATTGCCTCTTGATTTGGTGCCCACGGTGAACTTGTCTGCCCTGAGCACAGACCCGGGGTGAAGGCGCCCGGCGCCACGTCAAAAATTCCCCAAGAGCTGCCGCTTGCGATTTTGCACCACACATGGGGTCGACGATCGGGACCACCAGCACCGGCATTTCTCTGACAGCTTGGCCTCTGAGGTCCACACCTGGCCTTTTGGGGCACTTGCACCTAGCAGAGTGTCCAGCTTCCCGAGAGCCCTCGCCAGAATTTTGGACCCTAGAGGTGGTCTCTGTCGGTCCCGAGACATTGCCTCTGGATTTGGTGCCCACGGTGAACTTGTCTGCCCTGAGCACAGACCCGGGGCGAAGGCGCCCGGCGCCACGTCAAAAATTCCCCAAGAGCTGCCGCTTGGGATTTTTCTGCACACATGGGGTCAGTGATCAGGACCACCAGCACCGGCATTTCTCTGACAGCTTGGCCTCTGGGATCCAGACCTGGCCTTTTGGGGCACTTGCACCTAGCAGAGTGTCCAGCTTCCCGAGAGCCGTCGCCAGAATTTTGGACCCTAGAGGTGGTCTCTGTCGGTCCCGAGACTTTGCCTCTGGATTTGGTGCCCACGGTGAACTTGTCTGCCCTGAGCACAGACCCGGGGTGAAGGCGCCCGGCGCCACGTCAAAAATTCCCCAAGAGCTGCCGCTTGCGATTTTGCACCACACATGGGGTCGGTGATCGGGACCACCAGCACCGGCATTTCTCTGACAGCTTGGCCTCTGGGATCCAGACCTGGCCTTTTGGGGCACTTGCACCTAGCAGAGTGTCCAGCTTCCCGAGAGCCGTCGCCAGAATTTTGGACCCTAGAGGTGGTCTCTGTCGTTCCCGAGACATTGCCTCTGGATTTGGTGCCCACGGTGAACTTGTCTGCCCTGAGCACAGACCCGGGGCGAAGGCGCCCCGCGCCACGTCAAAAATTCCCCAAGAACTGCCGCTTGCGATTTTGCACCACACATGGGGTCGGTGATCAGGACCACTAGCACCGGCATTTCTCTGACAACTTGGCCTCTGGGATCCAGACCTGGCCTTTTGGGGCACTTGCACCTAGCAGAGTGTCCAGCTTCCCGAGAGCCGTCGTCAGAATTTTGGACCCTAGAGGTGGTCTCTGTCCGTCCCGAGACATTGCCTCTGGATTTGGTGCCCAGGGTGAACTTGTCTGCCCTGAGCACAGACCCGGGGCGAAGGCGCCCCGCGCCACGTCAAAAATTCCCCAAGAGCTGCCGCTTGCCATTTTGTACCACACATGGGGTCAGTGATCAGGACCACCAGCACCGGCATTTCTCTGACAGCTTGGCCTCTGGGATCCAGACCTGGCCTTTTGGGGCACTTGCACCTAGCAGAGTGTCCAGCTCCTTGAGAGCCGTCGCCAGAATTATGGACCCTAGAGGTGGGCTCTGTCGGTCCCGAGTCATTGCCTCTTGATTTGGTGCCCACGGTGAACTTGTCTGCCCTGAGCACAGACCAGGGGTGAAGGCGCCCGGCGCCACGTCAAAAATTCCCCAAGAGCTGCCGCTTGCGATTTTGCACCACACATGGGGTCGGTGATCGGGACCACCAGCATCGGCATTTCTCTGACAGCTTGGCCTCTGAGGTCCACACCTGGCCTTTTGGGGCACTTGCACCTAGCAGAGTGTCCAGCTTCCCGAGAGCCCTCGCCAGAATTTTGGACCCTAGAGGTGGTCTCTGTCGTTCCCGAGACATTGCCTCTGGATTTGGTGCCCACGGTGAACTTGTCTGCCCTGAGCACAGACCCGGGGCGAAGGCGCCCCGCGCCACGTCAAAAATTCCCCAAGAGCTGCCGCTTGGGATTTTTCTGCACACATGGGGTCGGTGATCGGGACCACCAGCACCGGCATTTCTCTGACAGCTTGGCCTCTGGGATCCAGACCTGGCCTTTTGGGGCACTTGCACCTAGCAGAGTGTCCAGCTTCCCGAGAGCCCTCGCCAGAATTTTGGACCCTAGAGGTGGTCTCTGTCGTTCCCGAGACATTGCCTCTGGATTTGGTGCCCACGGTGAACTTGTCTGCCCTGAGCACAGACCCGGGGCGAAGGCGCCCGGCGCCACATCAAAAATTCCCCAAGAGATGCCGCTTGGGATTTTTCTGCACACATGGGGTCGAAGATCGGGACCACCAGCACCGGCATTTCTCTGACAGCTTGGCCTCTGGGATCCAGACCTGGCCTTTTGGGGCACTTGCACCTAGCAGAGCGTCCAGCTTCCCGAGAGCCGTCGCCAGAATTTTGGACCCTAGAGGTGGTCTCTGTCGGTCCCGAGACATTGCCTCTGGATTTGGTGCCCACGGTGAACTTGTCTGCCCTGAGCACAGACCCGGGGCGAAGGCGCCCCGCGCCACGTCAAAAATTCCCCAAGAGCTGCCGCTTGCGATTTTGCACCACACATGCGGTCGGTGATCAGGACCACTAGCACCGGCATTTCTCTGACAACTTGGCCTCTGGGATCCAGACCTGGCCTTTTGGGGCACTTGCACCTAGCAGAGTGTCCAGCTTCCCGAGAGCCGTCGTCAGAATTTTGGACCCTAGAGGTGGGCTCTGTCCGTCCCGAGACATTGCCTCTGGATTTGGTGCCCACGGTGAACTTGTCTGCCCTGAGCACAGACCCGGGGCGAAGGCGCCCCGCGCCACGTCAAAAATTCCCCAAGAGCTGCCGCTTGCCATTTTGTACCACACATGGGGTCAGTGATCAGGACCACCAGCACCGGCATTTCTCTGACAGCTTGGCCTCTGGGATCCAGACCTGGCCTTTTGGGGCACTTGCACCTAGCAGAGTGTCCAGCTCCTTGAGAGCCGTCGCCAGAATTTTGGACCCTAGAGGTGGTCTCTGTCGGTCCCGAGACATTGCCTCTTGATTTGGTGCCCACGGTGAACTTGTCTGCCCTGAGCACAGACCCGGGGTGAAGGCGCCCGGCGCCACGTCAAAAATTCCCCAAGAGCTGCCGCTTGCGATTTTGCACCACACATGGGGTCGACGATCGGGACCACCAGCACCGGCATTTCTCTGACAGCTTGGCCTCTGAGGTCCACACCTGGCCTTTTGGGGCACTTGCACCTAGCAGAGTGTCCAGCTTCCCGAGAGCCCTCGCCAGAATTTTGGACCCTAGAGGTGGTCTCTGTCGGTCCCGAGACATTGCCTCTGGATTTGGTGCCCACGGTGAACTTGTCTGCCCTGAGCACAGACCCGGGGCGAAGGCGCCCGGCGCCACGTCAAAAATTCCCCAAGAGCTGCCGCTTGGGATTTTTCTGCACACATGGGGTCAGTGATCAGGACCACCAGCACCGGCATTTCTCTGACAGCTTGGCCTCTGGGATCCAGACCTGGCCTTTTGGGGCACTTGCACCTAGCAGAGTGTCCAGCTCCTTGAGAGCCGTCGCCAGAATTTTGGACCCTAGAGGTGGTCTCTGTCGGTCCCGAGACATTGCCTCTGGATTTGGTGCCCAGGGTGAACTTGTCTGCCCTGAGCACAGACCCGGGGTGAAGGCGCCCGGCGCCACGTCAAAAATTCCCCAAGAGCTGCCGCTTGCGATTTTGCACCACACATGGGGTCGGAGATCGGGACCACCAGCACCGGCATTTCTCTGACAGCTTGGCCTCTGGGATCCAGACCTGGCCTTTTGGGGCACTTGCACCTAGCAGAGTGTCCAGCTTCCCGAGAGCCCTCGCCAGAATTTTGGACCCTAGAGGTGGGCTCTGTCGTTCCCGAGACATTGCCTCTGGATTTGGTGCCCACGGTGAACTTGTCTGCCCTGAGCACAGACCCGGGGCGAAGGCGCCCGGCGCCACGTCAAAAATTCCCCAAGAGCTGCCGCTTGGGATTTTTCTGCACACATGGGGTCAGTGATCAGGACCACCAGCACCGGCATTTCTCTGACAGCTTGGCCTCTGGGATCCAGACCTGGCCTTTTGGGGCACTTGCACCTAGCAGAGTGTCCAGCTTCCCGAGAGCCGTCGCCAGAATTTTGGACCCTAGAGGTGGGCTCTGTCGTTCCCGAGACATTGCCTCTGGATTTGGTGCCCACGGTGAACTTGTCTGCCCTGAGCACAGACCCGGGGCGAAGGCGCCCGGCGCCACGTCAAAAATTCCCCAAGAGATGCCGCTTGGGATTTTTCTGCACACATGGGGTCGAAGATCGGGACCACCAGCACCGGCATTTCTCTGACAGCTTGGCCTCTGGGATCCAGACCTGGCCTTTTGGGGCACTTGCACCTAGCAGAGTGTCCAGCTTCCCGAGAGCCGTCGCCAGAATTTTGGACCCTAGAGGTGGTCTCTGTCGGTCCCGAGACATTGCCTCTGGATTTGGTGCCCACGGTGAACTTGTCTGCCCTGAGCACAGACCCGGGGCGAAGGCGCCCCGCGCCACGTCAAAAATTCCCCAAGAGCTGCCGCTTGCGATTTTGCACCACACATGCGGTCGGTGATCAGGACCACTAGCACCGGCATTTCTCTGACAACTTGGCCTCTGGGATCCAGACCTGGCCTTTTGGGGCACTTGCACCTAGCAGAGTGTCCAGCTTCCCAAGAGCCGTCGTCAGAATTTTGGACCCTAGAGGTGGGCTCTGTCCGTCCCGAGACATTGCCTCTGGATTTGGTGCCCACGGTGAACTTGTCTGCCCTGAGCACAGACCCGGGGCGAAGGCGCCCCGCGCCACGTCAAAAATTCCCCAAGAGCTGCCGCTTGCCATTTTGTACCACACATGGGGTCAGTGATCAGGACCACCAGCACCGGCATTTCTCTGACAGCTTGGCCTCTGGGATCCAGACCTGGCCTTTTGGGGCACTTGCACCTAGCAGAGTGTCCAGCTCCTTGAGAGCCGTCGCCAGAATTTTGGACCCTAGAGGTGGTCTCTGTCGGTCCCGAGACATTGCCTCTTGATTTGGTGCCCACGGTGAACTTGTCTGCCCTGAGCACAGACCCGGGGTGAAGGCGCCCGGCGCCACGTCAAAAATTCCCCAAGAGCTGCCGCTTGCGATTTTGCACCACACATGGGGTCGACGATCGGGACCACCAGCACCGGCATTTCTCTGACAGCTTGGCCTCTGAGGTCCACACCTGGCCTTTTGGGGCACTTGCACCTAGCAGAGTGTCCAGCTTCCCGAGAGCCCTCGCCAGAATTTTGGACCCTAGAGGTGGTCTCTGTCGGTCCCGAGACATTGCCTCTGGATTTGGTGCCCACGGTGAACTTGTCTGCCCTGAGCACAGACCCGGGGCGAAGGCGCCCGGCGCCACGTCAAAAATTCCCCAAGAGCTGCCGCTTGGGATTTTTCTGCACACATGGGGTCAGTGATCAGGACCACCAGCACCGGCATTTCTCTGACAGCTTGGCCTCTGGGATCCAGACCTGGCCTTTTGGGGCACTTGCACCTAGCAGAGTGTCCAGCTCCTTGAGAGCCGTCGCCAGAATTTTGGACCCTAGAGGTGGTCTCTGTCGGTCCCGAGACATTGCCTCTGGATTTGGTGCCCAGGGTGAACTTGTCTGCCCTGAGCACAGACCCGGGGTGAAGGCGCCCGGCGCCACGTCAAAAATTCCCCAAGAGCTGCCGCTTGCGATTTTGCACCACACATGGGGTCGGAGATCGGGACCACCAGCACCGGCATTTCTCTGACAGCTTGGCCTCTGGGATCCAGACCTGGCCTTTTGGGGCACTTGCACCTAGCAGAGTGTCCAGCTTCCCGAGAGCCCTCGCCAGAATTTTGGACCCTAGAGGTGGGCTCTGTCGTTCCCGAGACATTGCCTCTGGATTTGGTGCCCACGGTGAACTTGTCTGCCCTGAGCACAGACCCGGGGCGAAGGCGCCCGGCGCCACGTCAAAAATTCCCCAAGAGCTGCCGCTTGGGATTTTTCTGCACACATGGGGTCAGTGATCAGGACCACCAGCACCGGCATTTCTCTGACAGCTTGGCCTCTGGGATCCAGACCTGGCCTTTTGGGGCACTTGCACCTAGCAGAGTGTCCAGCTCCTTGAGAGCCCTCGCCAGAATTTTGGACCCTAGAGGTGGGCTCTGTCGGTCCTGAGACATTGCCTCTGGATTTGGTGCCCACGGTGAACTTGTCTGCCCTGAGCACAGACCCGGGGCGAAGGCGCCCGGCGCCACGTCAAAAATTCCCCAAGAGCTGCCGCTTGGGATTTTTCTGCACACATGGGGTCGGAGATCGGGACCACCAGCACCGGCATTTCTCTGACAGCTTGGCCTCTGGGATCCAGACCTGGCCTTTTGGGGCACTTGCACCTAGCAGAGTGTCCAGCTCCTTGAGAGCCGTCGCCAGAATTTTGGACCCTAGAGGTGGTCTCTGTCGGTCCCGAGACATTGCCTCTTGATTTGGTGCCCACGGTGAACTTGTCTGCCCTGAGCACAGACCCGGGGTGAAGGCGCCCGGCGCCACGTCAAAAATTCCCCAAGAGCTGCCGCTTGCGATTTTGCACCACACATGGGGTCGACGATCGGGACCACCAGCACCGGCATTTCTCTGACAGCTTGGCCTCTGAGGTCCACACCTGGCCTTTTGGGGCACTTGCACCTAGCAGAGTGTCCAGCTTCCCGAGAGCCCTCGCCAGAATTTTGGACCCTAGAGGTGGTCTCTGTCGGTCCCGAGACATTGCCTCTGGATTTGGTGCCCACGGTGAACTTGTCTGCCCTGAGCACAGACCCGGGGCGAAGGCGCCCGGCGCCACGTCAAAAATTCCCCAAGAGCTGCCGCTTGGGATTTTTCTGCACACATGGGGTCAGTGATCAGGACCACCAGCACCGGCATTTCTCTGACAGCTTGGCCTCTGGGATCCAGACCTGGCCTTTTGGGCACTTGCACCTAGCAGAGTGTCCAGCTCCTTGAGAGCCGTCGCCAGAATTTTGGACCCTAGAGGTGGTCTCTGTCGGTCCCGAGACATTGCCTCTGGATTTGGTGCCCAGGGTGAACTTGTCTGCCCTGAGCACAGACCCGGGGTGAAGGCGCCCGGCGCCACGTCAAAAATTCCCCAAGAGCTGCCGCTTGCGATTTTGCACCACACATGGGGTCGGAGATCGGGACCACCAGCACCGGCATTTCTCTGACAGCTTGGCCTCTGGGATCCAGACCTGGCCTTTTGGGGCACTTGCACCTAGCAGAGTGTCCAGCTTCCCGAGAGCCCTCGCCAGAATTTTGGACCCTAGAGGTGGGCTCTGTCGTTCCCGAGACATTGCCTCTGGATTTGGTGCCCACGGTGAACTTGTCTGCCCTGAGCACAGACCCGGGGCGAAGGCGCCCGGCGCCACGTCAAAAATTCCCCAAGAGCTGCCGCTTGGGATTTTTCTGCACACATGGGGTCAGTGATCAGGACCACCAGCACCGGCATTTCTCTGACAGCTTGGCCTCTGGGATCCAGACCTGGCCTTTTGGGGCACTTGCACCTAGCAGAGTGTCCAGCTTCCCGAGAGCCGTCGCCAGAATTTTGGACCCTAGAGGTGGGCTCTGTCGTTCCCGAGACATTGCCTCTGGATTTGGTGCCCACGGTGAACTTGTCTGCCCTGAGCACAGACCCGGGGCGAAGGCGCCCGGCGCCACGTCAAAAATTCCCCAAGAGATGCCGCTTGGGATTTTTCTGCACACATGGGGTCGGAGATCGGGACCACCAGCACCGGCATTTCTCTGACAGCTTGGCCTCTGGGATCCAGACCTGGCCTTTTGGGGCACTTGCACTTAGCAGAGTGTCCAGCTCCTTGAGAGCCATCGTCAGAATTATGGACCCTAGAGGTGGGCTCTGTCGGTCCCGAGACATTGCCTCTGGATTTGGTGCCCAGGGTGAACTTGTCTGCCCTGAGCACAGACCCGGGGCGAAGGCGCCCGGCGCCACGTCAAAAATTCCCCAAGAGCTGCCGCTTGCGATTTTGCACCACACATGGGGTCAGTGATCAGGACCACCAGCACCGGCATTTCTCTGACAGCTTGGCCTCTGGGATCCAGACCTGGCCTTTTGGGGCACTTGCACCTAGCAGAGTGTCCAGCTTCCCGAGAGCCGTCGCCAGAATTTTGGACCCTAGAGGTGGGCTCTGTCGTTCCCGAGACATTGCCTCTGGATTTGGTGCCCACGGTGAACTTGTCTGCCCTGAGCACAGACCCGGGGCGAAGGCGCCCGGCGCCACGTCAAAAATTCCCCAAGAGATGCCGCTTGGGATTTTTCTGCACACATGGGGTCGGAGATCGGGACCACCAGCACCGGCATTTCTCTGACAGCTTGGCCTCTGGGATCCAGACCTGGCCTTTTGGGGCACTTGCACTTAGCAGAGTGTCCAGCTCCTTGAGAGCCATCGTCAGAATTATGGACCCTAGAGGTGGTCTCTGTCGGTCCCGAGACATTGCCTCTGGATTTGGTGCCCAGGGTGAACTTGTCTGCCCTGAGCACAGACCCGGGGCGAAGGCGCCCGGCGCCACGTCAAAAATTCCCCAAGAGATGCCGCTTGCGATTTTGCACCACACATGGGGTCGGTGATCGGGACCACCAGCACCGGCATTTCTCTGACAGCTTGGCCTCTGGGATCCAGACCTGGCCTTTTGGGGCACTTGTACCTAGCAGAGTGTCCAGCTCCTTGAGAGCCCTCGCCAGAATTTTGGACCCTAGAGGTGGGCTCTGTCGGTCCCGAGACATTGCCTCTGGATTTGGTGCCCACGGTGAACTTGTCTGCCCTGAGCACAGACCCGGG
Organism: Tinamus guttatus; assembly: GCF_059628265.1. Taxonomy (NCBI): domain Eukaryota; kingdom Metazoa; phylum Chordata; class Aves; order Tinamiformes; family Tinamidae; genus Tinamus; species Tinamus guttatus. The sequence continues at coordinate 93,142 of NW_028289299.1, forward strand.
GCGAAGGCGCCCGGCGCCACGTCAAAAATTCCCCAAGAGCTGCCGCTTGGGATTTTTCTGCACACATGGGGTCGGAGATCGGGACCACCAGCACCGGCATTTCTCTGACAGCTTGGCCTCTGGGATCCAGACCTGGCCTTTTGGGGCACTTGCACCTAGCAGAGTGTCCAGCTTCCCGAGAGCCGTCGCCAGAATTTTGGACCCTAGAGGTGGGCTCTGTCGGTCCCGAGACATTGCCTCTGGATTTGGTGCCCACGGTGAACTTGTCTGCCCTGAGCCCAGACCCGGGGCGAAGGCGCCCGGCGCCACGTCAAAAATTCCCCAAGAGCTGCCGCTTGGGATTTTTCTGCACACATGGGGTCGGAGATCGGGACCACCAGCACCGGCATTTCTCTGACAGCTTGGCCTCTGGGATCCAGACCTGGCCTTTTGGGGCACTTGCACCTAGCAGAGTGTCCAGCTTCCCGAGAGCCGTCGCCAGAATTTTGGACCCTAGAGGTGGTCTCTGTCGGTCCCGAGACATTGCCTCTGGATTTGGTGCCCAGGGTGAACTTGTCTGCCCTGAGCACAGACCCGGGGCGAAGGCGCCCCGCGCCACGTCAAAAATTCCCCAAGAGCTGCCGCTTGCGATTTTGCACCACACATGGGGTCGGTGATCAGGACCACTAGCACCGGCATTTCTCTGACAACTTGGCCTCTGGGATCCAGACCTGGCCTTTTGGGGCACTTGCACCTAGCAGAGTGTCCAGCTTCCCGAGAGCCGTCGTCAGAATTTTGGACCCTAGAGGTGGGCTCTGTCCGTCCCGAGACATTGCCTCTGGATTTGGTGCCCACGGTGAACTTGTCTGCCCTGAGCACAGACCCGGGGCGAAGGCGCCCCGCGCCACGTCAAAAATTCCCCAAGAGCTGCCGCTTGCCATTTTGTACCACACATGGGGTCAGTGATCAGGACCACCAGCACCGGCATTTCTCTGACAGCTTGGCCTCTGGGATCCAGACCTGGCCTTTTGGGGCACTTGCACCTAGCAGAGTGTCCAGCTCCTTGAGAGCCGTCGCCAGAATTTTGGACCCTAGAGGTGGTCTCTGTCGGTCCCGAGACATTGCCTCTTGATTTGGTGCCCACGGTGAACTTGTCTGCCCTGAGCACAGACCCGGGGCGAAGGCGCCCGGCGCCACGTCAAAAATTCCCCAAGAGCTGCCGCTTGCGATTTTGCACCACACATGGGGTCGAAGATCGGGACCACCAGCACCGGCATTTCTCTGACAGCTTGGCCTCTGGGATCCAGACCTGGCCTTTTGGGGCACTTGCACCTAGCAGAGTGTCCAGCTTCCCGAGAGCCGTCGCCAGAATTTTGGACCCTAGAGGTGGTCTCTGTCGGTCCCGAGACATTGCCTCTGGATTTGGTGCCCACGGTGAACTTGTCTGCCCTGAGCACAGACCCGGGGCGAAGGCGCCCCGCGCCACGTCAAAAATTCCCCAAGAGCTGCCGCTTGCGATTTTGCACCACACATGCGGTCGGTGATCAGGACCACTAGCACCGGCATTTCTCTGACAACTTGGCCTCTGGGATCCAGACCTGGCCTTTTGGGGCACTTGCACCTAGCAGAGTGTCCAGCTTCCCGAGAGCCGTCGTCAGAATTTTGGACCCTAGAGGTGGGCTCTGTCCGTCCCGAGACATTGCCTCTGGATTTGGTGCCCACGGTGAACTTGTCTGCCCTGAGCACAGACCCGGGGCGAAGGCGCCCCGCGCCACGTCAAAAATTCCCCAAGAGCTGCCGCTTGCCATTTTGTACCACACATGGGGTCAGTGATCAGGACCACCAGCACCGGCATTTCTCTGACAGCTTGGCCTCTGGGATCCAGACCTGGCCTTTTGGGGCACTTGCACCTAGCAGAGTGTCCAGCTCCTTGAGAGCCGTCGCCAGAATTTTGGACCCTAGAGGTGGTCTCTGTCGGTCCCGAGACATTGCCTCTTGATTTGGTGCCCACGGTGAACTTGTCTGCCCTGAGCACAGACCCGGGGTGAAGGCGCCCGGCGCCACGTCAAAAATTCCCCAAGAGCTGCCGCTTGCGATTTTGCACCACACATGGGGTCGACGATCGGGACCACCAGCACCGGCATTTCTCTGACAGCTTGGCCTCTGAGGTCCACACCTGGCCTTTTGGGGCACTTGCACCTAGCAGAGTGTCCAGCTTCCCGAGAGCCCTCGCCAGAATTTTGGACCCTAGAGGTGGTCTCTGTCGGTCCCGAGACATTGCCTCTGGATTTGGTGCCCACGGTGAACTTGTCTGCCCTGAGCACAGACCCGGGGCGAAGGCGCCCGGCGCCACGTCAAAAATTCCCCAAGAGCTGCCGCTTGGGATTTTTCTGCACACATGGGGTCAGTGATCAGGACCACCAGCACCGGCATTTCTCTGACAGCTTGGCCTCTGGGATCCAGACCTGGCCTTTTGGGGCACTTGCACCTAGCAGAGTGTCCAGCTCCTTGAGAGCCGTCGCCAGAATTTTGGACCCTAGAGGTGGTCTCTGTCGGTCCCGAGACTTTGCCTCTGGATTTGGTGCCCACGGTGAACTTGTCTGCCCTGAGCACAGACCCGGGGTGAAGGCGCCCGGCGCCACGTCAAAAATTCCCCAAGAGCTGCCGCTTGCGATTTTGCACCACACATGGGGTCGGTGATCGGGACCACCAGCACCGGCATTTCTCTGACAGCTTGGCCTCTGGGATCCAGACCTGGCCTTTTGGGGCACTTGCACCTAGCAGAGTGTCCAGCTTCCCGAGAGCCGTCGCCAGAATTTTGGACCCTAGAGGTGGTCTCTGTCGTTCCCGAGACATTGCCTCTGGATTTGGTGCCCACGGTGAACTTGTCTGCCCTGAGCACAGACCCGGGGCGAAGGCGCCCCGCGCCACGTCAAAAATTCCCCAAGAGCTGCCGCTTGCGATTTTGCACCACACATGGGGTCGGTGATCAGGACCACTAGCACCGGCATTTCTCTGACAACTTGGCCTCTGGGATCCAGACCTGGCCTTTTGGGGCACTTGCACCTAGCAGAGTGTCCAGCTTCCCGAGAGCCGTCGTCAGAATTTTGGACCCTAGAGGTGGGCTCTGTCCGTCCCGAGACATTGCCTCTGGATTTGGTGCCCACGGTGAACTTGTCTGCCCTGAGCACAGACCCGGGGCGAAGGCGCCCCGCGCCACGTCAAAAATTCCCCAAGAGCTGCCGCTTGCCATTTTGTACCACACATGGGGTCAGTGATCAGGACCACCAGCACCGGCATTTCTCTGACAGCTTGGCCTCTGGGATCCAGACCTGGCCTTTTGGGGCACTTGCACCTAGCAGAGTGTCCAGCTCCTTGAGAGCCGTCGCCAGAATTTTGGACCCTAGAGGTGGTCTCTGTCGGTCCCGAGACATTGCCTCTTGATTTGGTGCCCACGGTGAACTTGTCTGCCCTGAGCACAGACCCGGGGCGAAGGCGCCCGGCGCCACGTCAAAAATTCCCCAAGAGCTGCCGCTTGCGATTTTGCACCACACATGGGGTCGAAGATCGGGACCACCAGCACCGGCATTTCTCTGACAGCTTGGCCTCTGGGATCCAGACCTGGCCTTTTGGGGCACTTGCACCTAGCAGAGTGTCCAGCTTCCCGAGAGCCGTCGCCAGAATTTTGGACCCTAGAGGTGGTCTCTGTCGGTCCCGAGACATTGCCTCTGGATTTGGTGCCCACGGTGAACTTGTCTGCCCTGAGCACAGACCCGGGGCGAAGGCGCCCCGCGCCACGTCAAAAATTCCCCAAGAGCTGCCGCTTGCGATTTTGCACCACACATGCGGTCGGTGATCAGGACCACTAGCACCGGCATTTCTCTGACAACTTGGCCTCTGGGATCCAGACCTGGCCTTTTGGGGCACTTGCACCTAGCAGAGTGTCCAGCTTCCCGAGAGCCGTCGTCAGAATTTTGGACCCTAGAGGTGGGCTCTGTCCGTCCCGAGACATTGCCTCTGGATTTGGTGCCCACGGTGAACTTGTCTGCCCTGAGCACAGACCCGGGGCGAAGGCGCCCCGCGCCACGTCAAAAATTCCCCAAGAGCTGCCGCTTGCCATTTTGTACCACACATGGGGTCAGTGATCAGGACCACCAGCACCGGCATTTCTCTGACAGCTTGGCCTCTGGGATCCAGACCTGGCCTTTTGGGGCACTTGCACCTAGCAGAGTGTCCAGCTCCTTGAGAGCCGTCGCCAGAATTTTGGACCCTAGAGGTGGTCTCTGTCGGTCCCGAGACATTGCCTCTTGATTTGGTGCCCACGGTGAACTTGTCTGCCCTGAGCACAGACCCGGGGTGAAGGCGCCCGGCGCCACGTCAAAAATTCCCCAAGAGCTGCCGCTTGCGATTTTGCACCACACATGGGGTCGACGATCGGGACCACCAGCACCGGCATTTCTCTGACAGCTTGGCCTCTGAGGTCCACACCTGGCCTTTTGGGGCACTTGCACCTAGCAGAGTGTCCAGCTTCCCGAGAGCCCTCGCCAGAATTTTGGACCCTAGAGGTGGTCTCTGTCGGTCCCGAGACATTGCCTCTGGATTTGGTGCCCACGGTGAACTTGTCTGCCCTGAGCACAGACCCGGGGCGAAGGCGCCCGGCGCCACGTCAAAAATTCCCCAAGAGCTGCCGCTTGGGATTTTTCTGCACACATGGGGTCAGTGATCAGGACCACCAGCACCGGCATTTCTCTGACAGCTTGGCCTCTGGGATCCAGACCTGGCCTTTTGGGGCACTTGCACCTAGCAGAGTGTCCAGCTCCTTGAGAGCCGTCGCCAGAATTTTGGACCCTAGAGGTGGTCTCTGTCGGTCCCGAGACTTTGCCTCTGGATTTGGTGCCCACGGTGAACTTGTCTGCCCTGAGCACAGACCCGGGGTGAAGGCGCCCGGCGCCACGTCAAAAATTCCCCAAGAGCTGCCGCTTGCGATTTTGCACCACACATGGGGTCGGTGATCGGGACCACCAGCACCGGCATTTCTCTGACAGCTTGGCCTCTGGGATCCAGACCTGGCCTTTTGGGGCACTTGCACCTAGCAGAGTGTCCAGCTTCCCGAGAGCCGTCGCCAGAATTTTGGACCCTAGAGGTGGTCTCTGTCGTTCCCGAGACATTGCCTCTGGATTTGGTGCCCACGGTGAACTTGTCTGCCCTGAGCACAGACCCGGGGCGAAGGCGCCCCGCGCCACGTCAAAAATTCCCCAAGAACTGCCGCTTGCGATTTTGCACCACACATGGGGTCGGTGATCAGGACCACTAGCACCGGCATTTCTCTGACAACTTGGCCTCTGGGATCCAGACCTGGCCTTTTGGGGCACTTGCACCTAGCAGAGTGTCCAGCTTCCCGAGAGCCGTCGTCAGAATTTTGGACCCTAGAGGTGGTCTCTGTCCGTCCCGAGACATTGCCTCTGGATTTGGTGCCCAGGGTGAACTTGTCTGCCCTGAGCACAGACCCGGGGCGAAGGCGCCCCGCGCCACGTCAAAAATTCCCCAAGAGCTGCCGCTTGCCATTTTGTACCACACATGGGGTCAGTGATCAGGACCACTAGCACCGGCATTTCTCTGACAGCTTGGCCTCTGGGATCCAGACCTGGCCTTTTGGGGCACTTGCACCTAGCAGAGTGTCCAGCTCCTTGAGAGCCGTCGCCAGAATTATGGACCCTAGAGGTGGGCTCTGTCGGTCCCGAGTCATTGCCTCTTGATTTGGTGCCCACGGTGAACTTGTCTGCCCTGAGCACAGACCAGGGGTGAAGGCGCCCGGCGCCACGTCAAAAATTCCCCAAGAGCTGCCGCTTGCGATTTTGCACCACACATGGGGTCGGTGATCAGGACCACTAGCACCGGCATTTCTCTGACAACTTGGCCTCTGGGATCCAGACCTGGCCTTTTGGGGCACTTGCACCTAGCAGAGTGTCCAGCTTCCCGAGAGCCGTCGTCAGAATTTTGGACCCTAGAGGTGGGCTCTGTCCGTCCCGAGACATTGCCTCTGGATTTGGTGCCCACGGTGAACTTGTCTGCCCTGAGCACAGACCCGGGGCGAAGGCGCCCCGCGCCACGTCAAAAATTCCCCAAGAGCTGCCGCTTGCCATTTTGTACCACACATGGGGTCAGTGATCAGGACCACCAGCACCGGCATTTCTCTGACAGCTTGGCCTCTGGGATCCAGACCTGGCCTTTTGGGGCACTTGCACCTAGCAGAGTGTCCAGCTCCTTGAGAGCCGTCGCCAGAATTTTGGACCCTAGAGGTGGTCTCTGTCGGTCCAGAGACATTGCCTCTTGATTTGGTGCCCACGGTGAACTTGTCTGCCCTGAGCACAGACCCGGGGTGAAGGCGCCCGGCGCCACGTCAAAAATTCCCCAAGAGCTGCCGCTTGCGATTTTGCACCACACATGGGGTCGACGATCGGGACCACCAGCACCGGCATTTCTCTGACAGCTTGGCCTCTGAGGTCCACACCTGGCCTTTTGGGGCACTTGCACCTAGCAGAGTGTCCAGCTTCCCGAGAGCCCTCGCCAGAATTTTGGACCCTAGAGGTGGTCTCTGTCGGTCCCGAGACATTGCCTCTGGATTTGGTGCCCACGGTGAACTTGTCTGCCCTGAGCACAGACCCGGGGCGAAGGCGCCCGGCGCCACGTCAAAAATTCCCCAAGAGCTGCCGCTTGGGATTTTTCTGCACACATGGGGTCAGTGATCAGGACCACCAGCACCGGCATTTCTCTGACAGCTTGGCCTCTGGGATCCAGACCTGGCCTTTTGGGGCACTTGCACCTAGCAGAGTGTCCAGCTCCTTGAGAGCCGTCGCCAGAATTTTGGACCCTAGAGGTGGTCTCTGTCGGTCCCGAGACTTTGCCTCTGGATTTGGTGCCCACGGTGAACTTGTCTGCCCTGAGCACAGACCCGGGGTGAAGGCGCCCGGCGCCACGTCAAAAATTCCCCAAGAGCTGCCGCTTGCGATTTTGCACCACACATGGGGTCGGTGATCGGGACCACCAGCACCGGCATTTCTCTGACAGCTTGGCCTCTGGGATCCAGACCTGGCCTTTTGGGGCACTTGCACCTAGCAGAGTGTCCAGCTTCCCGAGAGCCGTCGCCAGAATTTTGGACCCTAGAGGTGGTCTCTGTCGTTCCCGAGACATTGCCTCTGGATTTGGTGCCCACGGTGAACTTGTCTGCCCTGAGCACAGACCCGGGGCGAAGGCGCCCCGCGCCACGTCAAAAATTCCCCAAGAACTGCCGCTTGCGATTTTGCACCACACATGGGGTCGGTGATCAGGACCACTAGCACCGGCATTTCTCTGACAACTTGGCCTCTGGGATCCAGACCTGGCCTTTTGGGGCACTTGCACCTAGCAGAGTGTCCAGCTTCCCGAGAGCCGTCGTCAGAATTTTGGACCCTAGAGGTGGTCTCTGTCCGTCCCGAGACATTGCCTCTGGATTTGGTGCCCAGGGTGAACTTGTCTGCCCTGAGCACAGACCCGGGGCGAAGGCGCCCCGCGCCACGTCAAAAATTCCCCAAGAGCTGCCGCTTGCCATTTTGTACCACACATGGGGTCAGTGATCAGGACCACCAGCACCGGCATTTCTCTGACAGCTTGGCCTCTGGGATCCAGACCTGGCCTTTTGGGGCACTTGCACCTAGCAGAGTGTCCAGCTCCTTGAGAGCCGTCGCCAGAATTATGGACCCTAGAGGTGGGCTCTGTCGGTCCCGAGTCATTGCCTCTTGATTTGGTGCCCACGGTGAACTTGTCTGCCCTGAGCACAGACCAGGGGTGAAGGCGCCCGGCGCCACGTCAAAAATTCCCCAAGAGCTGCCGCTTGCGATTTTGCACCACACATGGGGTCGGTGATCGGGACCACCAGCATCGGCATTTCTCTGACAGCTTGGCCTCTGAGGTCCACACCTGGCCTTTTGGGGCACTTGCACCTAGCAGAGTGTCCAGCTTCCCGAGAGCCCTCGCCAGAATTTTGGACCCTAGAGGTGGTCTCTGTCGTTCCCGAGACATTGCCTCTGGATTTGGTGCCCACGGTGAACTTGTCTGCCCTGAGCACAGACCCGGGGCGAAGGCGCCCCGCGCCACGTCAAAAATTCCCCAAGAGCTGCCGCTTGGGATTTTTCTGCACACATGGGGTCGGTGATCGGGACCACCAGCACCGGCATTTCTCTGACAGCTTGGCCTCTGGGATCCAGACCTGGCCTTTTGGGGCACTTGCACCTAGCAGAGTGTCCAGCTTCCCGAGAGCCCTCGCCAGAATTTTGGACCCTAGAGGTGGTCTCTGTCGGTCCCGAGACATTGCCTCTGGATTTGGTGCCCACGGTGAACTTGTCTGCCCTGAGCACAGACCCGGGGCGAAGGCGCCCCGCGCCACGTCAAAAATTCCCCAAGAGCTGCCGCTTGCGATTTTGCACCACACATGCGGTCGGTGATCAGGACCACTAGCACCGGCATTTCTCTGACAACTTGGCCTCTGGGATCCAGACCTGGCCTTTTGGGGCACTTGCACCTAGCAGAGTGTCCAGCTTCCCGAGAGCCGTCGTCAGAATTTTGGACCCTAGAGGTGGGCTCTGTCCGTCCCGAGACATTGCCTCTGGATTTGGTGCCCACGGTGAACTTGTCTGCCCTGAGCACAGACCCGGGGCGAAGGCGCCCCGCGCCACGTCAAAAATTCCCCAAGAGCTGCCGCTTGCGATTTTGCACCACACATGGGGTCAGTGATCAGGACCACCAGCACCGGCATTTCTCTGACAGCTTGGCCTCTGGGATCCAGACCTGGCCTTTTGGGGCACTTGCACCTAGCAGAGTGTCCAGCTCCTTGAGAGCCGTCGCCAGAATTTTGGACCCTAGAGGTGGTCTCTGTCGGTCCCGAGACATTGCCTCTTGATTTGGTGCCCACGGTGAACTTGTCTGCCCTGAGCACAGACCCGGGGTGAAGGCGCCCGGCGCCACGTCAAAAATTCCCCAAGAGCTGCCGCTTGCGATTTTGCACCACACATGGGGTCGACGATCGGGACCACCAGCACCGGCATTTCTCTGACAGCTTGGCCTCTGGGATCCAGACCTGGCCTTTTGGGGCACTTGCACCTAGCAGAGTGTCCAGCTTCCCGAGAGCCGTCGCCAGAATTTTGGACCCTAGAGGTGGGCTCTGTCGTTCCCGAGACATTGCCTCTGGATTTGGTGCCCACGGTGAACTTGTCTGCCCTGAGCACAGACCCGGGGCGAAGGCGCCCGGCGCCACGTCAAAAATTCCCCAAGAGCTGCCGCTTGGGATTTTTCTGCACACATGGGGTCAGTGATAAGGACCACCAGCACCGGCATTTTTCTGACAGCTTGGCCTCTGGGATCCAGACCTGGCCTTTTGGGGCACTTGCACCTAGCAGAGTGTCCAGCTTCCCGAGAGCCGTCGCCAGAATTTTGGACCCTAGAGGTGGGCTCTGTCGTTCCCGAGACATTGCCTCTGGATTTGGTGCCCACGGTGAACTTGTCTGCCCTGAGCACAGACCCGGGGCGAAGGCGCCCGGCGCCACGTCAAAAATTCCCCAAGAGATGCCGCTTGGGATTTTTCTGCACACATGGGGTCGGAGATCGGGACCACCAGCACCGGCATTTCTCTGACAGCTTGGCCTCTGGGATCCAGACCTGGCCTTTTGGGGCACTTGCACTTAGCAGAGTGTCCAGCTCCTTGAGAGCCATCGTCAGAATTATGGACCCTAGAGGTGGGCTCTGTCGGTCCCGAGACATTGCCTCTGGATTTGGTGCCCAGGGTGAACTTGTCTGCCCTGAGCACAGACCCGGGGCGAAGGCGCCCGGCGCCACGTCAAAAATTCCCCAAGAGCTGCCGCTTGCGATTTTGCACCACACATGGGGTCAGTGATCAGGACCACCAGCACCGGCATTTCTCTGACAGCTTGGCCTCTGGGATCCAGACCTGGCCTTTTGGGGCACTTGCACCTAGCAGAGTGTCCAGCTTCCCGAGAGCCATCGCCAGAATTTTGGACCCTAGAGGTGGGCTCTGTCGTTCCCGAGACATTGCCTCTGGATTTGGTGCCCACGGTGAACTTGTCTGCCCTGAGCACAGACCCGGGGCGAAGGCGCCCGGCGCCACGTCAAAAATTCCCCAAGAGATGCCGCTTGGGATTTTTCTGCACACATGGGGTCGGAGATCGGGACCACCAGCACCGGCATTTCTCTGACAGCTTGGCCTCTGGGATCCAGACCTGGCCTTTTGGGGCACTTGCACTTAGCAGAGTGTCCAGCTCCTTGAGAGCCATCGTCAGAATTATGGACCCTAGAGGTGGGCTCTGTCGGTCCCGAGACATTGCCTCTGGATTTGGTGCCCAGGGTGAACTTGTCTGCCCTGAGCACAGACCCGGGGCGAAGGCGCCCGGCGCCACGTCAAAAATTCCCCAAGAGCTGCCGCTTGCGATTTTGCACCACACATGGGGTCAGTGATCAGGACCACCAGCACCGGCATTTCTCTGACAGCTTGGCCTCTGGGATCCAGACCTGGCCTTTTGGGGCACTTGCACCTAGCAGAGTGTCCAGCTTCCCGAGAGCCATCGCCAGAATTTTGGACCCTAGAGGTGGGCTCTGTCGTTCCCGAGACATTGCCTCTGGATTTGGTGCCCACGGTGAACTTGTCTGCCCTGAGCACAGACCCGGGGCGAAGGCGCCCGGCGCCACGTCAAAAATTCCCCAAGAGATGCCGCTTGGGATTTTTCTGCACACATGGGGTCGGAGATCGGGACCACCAGCACCGGCATTTCTCTGACAGCTTGGCCTCTGGGATCCAGACCTGGCCTTTTGGGGCACTTGCACTTAGCAGAGTATCCAGCTCCTTGAGAGCCATCATCAGAATTATGGACCCTAGAGGTGGTCTCTGTCGGTCCCGAGACATTGCCTCTGGATTTGGTGCCCAGGGTGAACTTGTCTGCCCTGAGCACAGACCCGGGGCGAAGGCGCCCGGCGCCACGTCAAAAATTCCCCAAGAGCTGCCGCTTGCGATTTTGCACCACACATGGGGTCGGTGATCGGGACCACCAGCACCGGCATTTCTCTGACAGCTTGGCCTCTGGGATCCAGACCTGGCCTTTTGGGGCACTTGTACCTAGCAGAGTGTCCAGCTCCTTGAGAGCCCTCGCCAGAATTTTGGACCCTAGAGGTGGGCTCTGTCGGTCCCGAGACATTGCCTCTGGATTTGGTGCCCACGGTGAACTTGTCTGCCCTGAGCACAGACCCGGGGCGAAGGCGCCCGGCGCCACGTCAAAAATTCCCCAAGAGCTGCCGCTTGGGATTTTTCTGCACACATGGGGTCGGAGATCGGGACCACCAGCACCGGCATTTCTCTGACAGCTTGGCCTCTGGGATCCAGACCTGGCCTTTTGGGGCACTTGCACCTAGCAGAGTGTCCAGCTCCTTGAGAGCCGTCGCCAGAATTTTGGACCCTAGAGGTGGGCTCTGTCGGTCCCGAGACATTGCCTCTGGATTTGGTGCCCAGGGTGAACTTGTCTGCCCTGAGCACAGACCCGGGGCGAAGGCGCCCTGCGCCACGTCAAAAATTCCCCAAGAGCTGCCGCTTGCGATTTTGCACCACACATGGGGTCGGTGATCAGGACCACTAGCACCGGCATTTCTCTGACAACTTGGCCTCTGGGATCCAGACCTGGCCTTTTGGGGCACTTGCACCTAGCAGAGTGTCCAGCTTCCCGAGAGCCGTCGTCAGAATTTTGGACCCTAGAGGTGGGCTCTGTCCGTCCCGAGACATTGCCTCTGGATTTGGTGCCCACGGTGAACTTGTCTGCCCTGAGCACAGACCCGGGGCGAAGGCGCCCCGCGCCACGTCAAAAATTCCCCAAGAGCTGCCGCTTGCCATTTTGTACCACACATGGGGTCAGTGATCAGGACCACCAGCACCGGCATTTCTCTGACAGCTTGGCCTCTGGGATCCAGACCTGGCCTTTTGGGGCACTTGCACCTAGCAGAGTGTCCAGCTCCTTGAGAGCCGTCGCCAGAATTTTGGACCCTAGAGGTGGTCTCTGTCGGTCCCGAGACATTGCCTCTTGATTTGGTGCCCACGGTGAACTTGTCTGCCCTGAGCACAGACCCGGGGTGAAGGCGCCCGGCGCCACGTCAAAAATTCCCCAAGAGCTGCCGCTTGCGATTTTGCACCACACATGGGGTCGACGATCGGGACCACCAGCACCGGCATTTCTCTGACAGCTTGGCCTCTGAGGTCCACACCTGGCCTTTTGGGGCACTTGCACCTAGCAGAGTGTCCAGCTTCCCGAGAGCCCTCGCCAGAATTTTGGACCCTAGAGGTGGTCTCTGTCGTTCCCGAGACATTGCCTCTGGATTTGGCGCCCACGGTGAACTTGTCTGCCCTGAGCACAGACCCGGGGTGAAGGCGCCCCGCGCCACGTCAAAAATTCCCCAAGAGCTGCCGCTTGGGATTTTTCTGCACACATGGGGTCAGTGATCAGGACCACCAGCACCGGCATTTCTCTGACAGCTTGGCCTCTGGGATCCAGACCTGGCCTTTTGGGGCACTTGCACCTAGCAGAGTGTCCAGCTCCTTGAGAGCCGTCGCCAGAATTTTGGACCCTAGAGGTGGTCTCTGTCGGTCCCGAGACATTGCCTCTTGATTTGGTGCCCACGGTGAACTTGTCTGCCCTGAGCACAGACCCGGGGTGAAGGCGCCCGGCGCCACGTCAAAAATTCCCCAAGAGCTGCCGCTTGCGATTTTGCACCACACATGGGGTCGACGATCGGGACCACCAGCACCGGCATTTCTCTGACAGCTTGGCCTCTGAGGTCCACACCTGGCCTTTTGGGGCACTTGCACCTAGCAGAGTGTCCAGCTTCCCGAGAGCCGTCGCCAGAATTTTGGACCCTAGAGGTGGTCTCTGTCGTTCCCGAGACATTGCCTCTGGATTTGGTGCCCACGGTGAACTTGTCTGCCCTGAGCACAGACCCGGGGCGAAGGCGCCCGGCGCCACGTCAAAAATTCCCCAAGAGATGCCGCTTGGGATTTTTCTGCACACATGGGGTCGGAGATCGGGACCACCAGCACCGGCATTTCTCTGACAGCTTGGCCTCTGGGATCCAGACCTGGCCTTTTGGGGCACTTGCACCTAGCAGAGTGTCCAGCTTCCCGAGAGCCGTCGCCAGAATTTTGGACCCTAGAGGTGGGCTCTGTCGGTCCCGAGACATTGCCTCTGGATTTGGTGCCCACGGTGAACTTGTCTGCCCTGAGCACAGACCCGGGGCGAAGGCGCCCGGCGCCACGTCAAAAATTCCCCAAGAGCTGCCGCTTGGGATTTTTCTGCACACATGGGGTCGGAGATCGGGACCACCAGCACCGGCATTTCTCTGACAGCTTGGCCTCTGGGATCCAGACCTGGCCTTTTGGGGCACTTGCACCTAGCAGAGTGTCCAGCTTCCCGAGAGCCCTCGCCAGAATTTTGGACCCTAGAGGTGGTCTCTGTCGGTCCCGAGACATTGCCTCTGGATTTGGTGCCCACGGTGAACTTGTCTGCCCTGAGCACAGACCCGGGGTGAAGGCGACCCGCGCAACGTCAAAAATTCCCAAAGAGCTGACGCTTGCGATTTTGCACCACACATGGGGTCGGTGATCGGGACCACCAGCACCGGCATTTCTCTGACAGCTTGGCCTCCGGGATCCAGACCTGGCCTTTTGGGGCACTTGCACCTAGCAGAGTGTCCAGCTCCTTGAGAGCCATCGTCAGAATTATGGACCCTAGAGGTGGGCTCTGTCGGTCCCGAGACATTGCCTCTGGATTTGGTGCCCAGGGTGAACTTGTCTGCCCTGAGCACAGACCCGGGGCGAAGGCGCCCGGCGCCACGTCAAAAATTCCCCAAGAGCTGCCGCTTGGGATTTTTCTGCACACATGGGGTCGGAGATCGGGACCACCAGCACCGGCATTTCTCTGACAGCTTGGCCTCTGGGATCCAGACCTGGCCTTTTGGGGCACTTGCACCTAGCAGAGTGTCCAGCTTCCCGAGAGCCGTCGCCAGAATTTTGGACCCTAGAGGTGGTCTCTGTCGTTCCCGAGACATTGCCTCTGGATTTGGTGCCCACGGTGAACTTGTCTGCCCTGAGCACAGACCCGGGGCGAAGGCGCCCCGCGCCACGTCAAAAATTCCCCATGAACTGCCGCTTGCGATTTTGCACCACACATGGGGTCGGTGATCAGGACCACTAGCACCGGCATTTCTCTGACAACTTGGCCTCTGGGATCCAGACCTGGCCTTTTGGGGCACTTGCACCTAGCAGAGTGTCCAGCTTCCCGAGAGCCGTCGTCAGAATTTTGGACCCTAGAGGTGGTCTCTGTCCGTCCCGAGACATTGCCTCTGGATTTGGTGCCCACGGTGAACTTGTCTGCCCTGAGCACAGACCCGGGGCGAAGGCGCCCCGCGCCACGTCAAAAATTCCCCAAGAGCTGCCGCTTGGGATTTTTCTGCACACATGGGGTCGGTGATCGGGACCACCAGCACCGGCATTTCTCTGACAGCTTGGCCTCTGGGATCCAGACCTGGCCTTTTGGGGCACTTGCACCTAGCAGAGTGTCCAGCTTCCCGAGAGCCCTCGCCAGAATTTTGGACCCTAGAGGTGGTCTCTGTCGTTCCCGAGACATTGCCTCTGGATTTGGTGCCCACGGTGAACTTGTCTGCCTTGAGCACAGACGCGGGGCGAAGGCGCCCCGCGCCACGTCAAAAATTCCCCAAGAGCTGCCGCTTGCGATTTTGCACCACACATGGGGTCGGTGATCGGGACCACCAGCACCGGCATTTCTCTGACAGCTTGGCCTCTGGGATCCAGACCTGGCCTTTTGGGGCACTTGCACCTAGCAGAGTGTCCAGCTCCTTGAGAGCCGTCGCCAGAATTTTGGACCCTAGAGGTGGTCTCTGTCGGTCCCGAGACTTTGCCTCTGGATTTGGTGCCCACGGTGAACTTGTCTGCCCTGAGCACAGACCCGGGGTGAAGGCGCCCGGCGCCACGTCAAAAATTCCCCAAGAGCTGCCGCTTGCGATTTTGCACCACACATGGGGTCGGTGATCGGGACCACCAGCACCGGCATTTCTCTGACAGCTTGGCCTCTGGGATCCAGACCTGGCCTTTTGGGGCACTTGCACCTAGCAGAGTGTCCAGCTTCCCGAGAGCCCTCGCCAGAATTTTGGACCCTAGAGGTGGTCTCTGTCGTTCCCGAGACATTGCCTCTGGATTTGGTGCCCACGGTGAACTTGTCTGCCCTGAGCACAGACCCGGGGCGAAGGCGCCCGGCGCCACATCAAAAATTCCCCAAGAGATGCCGCTTGGGATTTTTCTGCACACATGGGGTCGAAGATCGGGACCACCAGCACCGGCATTTCTCTGACAGCTTGGCCTCTGGGATCCAGACCTGGCCTTTTGGGGCACTTGCACCTAGCAGAGTGTCCAGCTTCCCGAGAGCCGTCGCCAGAATTTTGGACCCTAGAGGTGGTCTCTGTCGGTCCCGAGACATTGCCTCTGGATTTGGTGCCCACGGTGAACTTGTCTGCCCTGAGCACAGACCCGGGGCGAAGGCGCCCGGCGCCACGTCAAAAATTCCCCAAGAGCTGCCGCTTGGGATTTTTCTGCACACATGGGGTCGGAGATCGGGACCACCAGCACCGGCATTTCTCTGACAGCTTGGCCTCTGGGATCCAGACCTGGCCTTTTGGGGCACTTGCACCTAGCAGAGTGTCCAGCTTCCCGAGAGCCGTCGCCAGAATTTTGGACCCTAGAGGTGGTCTCTGTCGGTCCCGAGACATTGCCTCTGGATTTGGTGCCCACGGTGAACTTGTCTGCCCTGAGCACAGACCCGGGGCGAAGGCGCCCCGCGCCACGTCAAAAATTCCCCAAGAGCTGCCGCTTGCGATTTTGCACCACACATGGGGTCGGTGATCAGGACCACTAGCACCGGCATTTCTCTGACAACTTGGCCTCTGGGATCCAGACCTGGCCTTTTGGGGCACTTGCACCTAGCAGAGTGTCCAGCTTCCCGAGAGCCGTCGTCAGAATTTTGGACCCTAGAGGTGGGCTCTGTCCGTCCCGAGACATTGCCTCTGGATTTGGTGCCCACGGTGAACTTGTCTGCCCTGAGCACAGACCCGGGGCGAAGGCGCCCCGCGCCACGTCAAAAATTCCCCAAGAGCTGCCGCTTGCCATTTTGTACCACACATGGGGTCAGTGATCAGGACCACCAGCACCGGCATTTCTCTGACAGCTTGGCCTCTGGGATCCAGACCTGGCCTTTTGGGGCACTTGCACCTAGCAGAGTGTCCAGCTTCCCGAGAGCCGTCGCCAGAATTTTGGACCCTAGAGGTGGTCTCTGTCGTTCCCGAGACATTGCCTCTGGATTTGGTGCCCACGGTGAACTTGTCTGCCCTGAGCACAGACCCGGGGCGAAGGCGCCCGGCGCCACGTCAAAAATTCCCCAAGAGCTGCCGCTTGGGATTTTTCTGCACACATGGGGTCAGTGATCAGGACCACCAGCACCGGCATTTCTCTGACAGCTTGGCCTCTGGGATCCAGACCTGGCCTTTTGGGGCACTTGCACCTAGCAGAGTGTCCAGCTTCCCGAGAGCCGTCGCCAGAATTTTGGACCCTAGAGGTGGGCTCTGTCGTTCCCGAGACATTGCCTCTGGATTTGGTGCCCACGGTGAACTTGTCTGCCCTGAGCACAGACCCGGGGCGAAGGCGCCCGGCGCCACGTCAAAAATTCCCCAAGAGCTGCCGCTTGCGATTTTTCACCACACATGGGGTCGGTGATCGGGACCACCAGCACCGGCATTTCTCTGACAGCTTGGCCTCTGGGATCCAGACCTGGCCTTTTGGGGCACTTGTACCTAGCAGAGTGTCCAGCTCCTTGAGAGCCCTCGCCAGAATTTTGGACCCTAGAGGTGGGCTCTGTCGGTCCCGAGACATTGCCTCTGGATTTGGTGCCCACGGTGAACTTGTCTGCCCTGAGCACAGACCCGGGGCGAAGGCGCCCGGCGCCACGTCAAAAATTCCCCAAGAGCTGCCGCTTGGGATTTTTCTGCACACATGGGGTCGGAGATCGGGACCACCAGCACCGGCATTTCTCTGACAGCTTGGCCTCTGGGATCCAGACCTGGCCTTTTGGGGCACTTGCACCTAGCAGAGTGTCCAGCTTCCCGAGAGCCCTCGCCAGAATTTTGGACCCTAGAGGTGGGCTCTGTCGGTCCCGAGACATTGCCTCTGGATTTGGTGCCCACGGTGAACTTGTCTGCCCTGAGCACAGACCCGGGGCGAAGGCGCCCGGCGACACGTCAAAAATTCCCCAAGAGCTGCCGCTTGGGATTTTTCTGCACACATGGGGTCGGAGATCGGGACCACCAGCACCGGCATTTCTCTGACAGCTTGGCCTCTGGGATCCAGACCTGGCCTTTTGGGGCACTTGCACCTAGCAGAGTGTCCAGCTTCCCGAGAGCCGTCGCCAGAATTTTGGACCCTAGAGGTGGTCTCTGTCGGTCCCGAGACATTGCCTCTGGATTTGGTGCCCAGGGTGAACTTGTCTGCCCTGAGCACAGACCCGGGGCGAAGGCGCCCCGCGCCACGTCAAAAATTCCCCAAGAGCTGCCGCTTGGGATTTTTCTGCACACATGGGGTCGGAGATCGGGACCACCAGCACCGGCATTTCTCTGACAGCTTGGCCTCTGGGATCCAGACCTGGCCTTTTGGGGCACTTGCACCTAGCAGAGTGTCCAGCTTCCCGAGAGCCGTCGCCAGAATTTTGGACCCTAGAGGTGGTCTCTGTCGGTCCCGAGACATTGCCTCTGGATTTGGTGCCCAGGGTGAACTTGTCTGCCCTGAGCACAGACCCGGGGCGAAGGCGCCCCGCGCCACGTCAAAAATTCCCCAAGAGCTGCCGCTTGGGATTTTTCTGCACACATGGGGTCGGAGATCGGGACCACCAGCACCGGCATTTCTCTGACAGCTTGGCCTCTGGGATCCAGACCTGGCCTTTTGGGGCACTTGCACCTAGCAGAGTGTCCAGCTCCTTGAGAGCCGTCGCCAGAATTTTGGACCCTAGAGGTGGGCTCTGTCGGTCCCGAGACATTGCCTCTGGATTTGGTGCCCAGGGTGAACTTGTCTGCCCTGAGCACAGACCCGGGGCGAAGGCGCCCTGCGCCACGTCAAAAATTCCCCAAGAGCTGCCGCTTGCGATTTTGCACCACACATGGGGTCGGTGATCAGGACCACTAGCACCGGCATTTCTCTGACAACTTGGCCTCTGGGATCCAGACCTGGCCTTTTGGGGCACTTGCACCTAGCAGAGTGTCCAGCTTCCCGAGAGCCGTCGTCAGAATTTTGGACCCTAGAGGTGGGCTCTGTCCGTCCCGAGACATTGCCTCTGGATTTGGTGCCCACGGTGAACTTGTCTGCCCTGAGCACAGACCCGGGGCGAAGGCGCCCCGCGCCACGTCAAAAATTCCCCAAGAGCTGCCGCTTGCCATTTTGTACCACACATGGGGTCAGTGATCAGGACCACCAGCACCGGCATTTCTCTGACAGCTTGGCCTCTGGGATCCAGACCTGGCCTTTTGGGGCACTTGCACCTAGCAGAGTGTCCAGCTCCTTGAGAGCCGTCGCCAGAATTTTGGACCCTAGAGGTGGTCTCTGTCGGTCCCGAGACATTGCCTCTTGATTTGGTGCCCACGGTGAACTTGTCTGCCCTGAGCACAGACCCGGGGTGAAGGCGCCCGGCGCCACGTCAAAAATTCCCCAAGAGCTGCCGCTTGCGATTTTGCACCACACATGGGGTCGACGATCGGGACCACCAGCACCGGCATTTCTCTGACAGCTTGGCCTCTGAGGTCCACACCTGGCCTTTTGGGGCACTTGCACCTAGCAGAGTGTCCAGCTTCCCGAGAGCCCTCGCCAGAATTTTGGACCCTAGAGGTGGTCTCTGTCGTTCCCGAGACATTGCCTCTGGATTTGGCGCCCACGGTGAACTTGTCTGCCCTGAGCACAGACCCGGGGTGAAGGCGCCCCGCGCCACGTCAAAAATTCCCCAAGAGCTGCCGCTTGGGATTTTTCTGCACACATGGGGTCAGTGATCAGGACCACCAGCACCGGCATTTCTCTGACAGCTTGGCCTCTGGGATCCAGACCTGGCCTTTTGGGGCACTTGCACCTAGCAGAGTGTCCAGCTCCTTGAGAGCCGTCGCCAGAATTTTGGACCCTAGAGGTGGTCTCTGTCGGTCCCGAGACATTGCCTCTTGATTTGGTGCCCACGGTGAACTTGTCTGCCCTGAGCACAGACCCGGGGTGAAGGCGCCCGGCGCCACGTCAAAAATTCCCCAAGAGCTGCCGCTTGCGATTTTGCACCACACATGGGGTCGACGATCGGGACCACCAGCACCGGCATTTCTCTGACAGCTTGGCCTCTGAGGTCCACACCTGGCCTTTTGGGGCACTTGCACCTAGCAGAGTGTCCAGCTTCCCGAGAGCCGTCGCCAGAATTTTGGACCCTAGAGGTGGTCTCTGTCGTTCCCGAGACATTGCCTCTGGATTTGGTGCCCACGGTGAACTTGTCTGCCCTGAGCACAGACCCGGGGCGAAGGCGCCCGGCGCCACGTCAAAAATTCCCCAAGAGATGCCGCTTGGGATTTTTCTGCACACATGGGGTCGGAGATCGGGACCACCAGCACCGGCATTTCTCTGACAGCTTGGCCTCTGGGATCCAGACCTGGCCTTTTGGGGCACTTGCACCTAGCAGAGTGTCCAGCTTCCCGAGAGCCGTCGCCAGAATTTTGGACCCTAGAGGTGGGCTCTGTCGGTCCCGAGACATTGCCTCTGGATTTGGTGCCCACGGTGAACTTGTCTGCCCTGAGCACAGACCCGGGGCGAAGGCGCCCGGCGCCACGTCAAAAATTCCCCAAGAGCTGCCGCTTGGGATTTTTCTGCACACATGGGGTCGGAGATCGGGACCACCAGCACCGGCATTTCTCTGACAGCTTGGCCTCTGGGATCCAGACCTGGCCTTTTGGGGCACTTGCACCTAGCAGAGTGTCCAGCTTCCCGAGAGCCCTCGCCAGAATTTTGGACCCTAGAGGTGGTCTCTGTCGGTCCCGAGACATTGCCTCTGGATTTGGTGCCCACGGTGAACTTGTCTGCCCTGAGCACAGACCCGGGGTGAAGGCGACCCGCGCAACGTCAAAAATTCCCAAAGAGCTGACGCTTGCGATTTTGCACCACACATGGGGTCGGTGATCGGGACCACCAGCACCGGCATTTCTCTGACAGCTTGGCCTCCGGGATCCAGACCTGGCCTTTTGGGGCACTTGCACCTAGCAGAGTGTCCAGCTCCTTGAGAGCCATCGTCAGAATTATGGACCCTAGAGGTGGGCTCTGTCGGTCCCGAGACATTGCCTCTGGATTTGGTGCCCAGGGTGAACTTGTCTGCCCTGAGCACAGACCCGGGGCGAAGGCGCCCGGCGCCACGTCAAAAATTCCCCAAGAGCTGCCGCTTGGGATTTTTCTGCACACATGGGGTCGGAGATCGGGACCACCAGCACCGGCATTTCTCTGACAGCTTGGCCTCTGGGATCCAGACCTGGCCTTTTGGGGCACTTGCACCTAGCAGAGTGTCCAGCTTCCCGAGAGCCGTCGCCAGAATTTTGGACCCTAGAGGTGGTCTCTGTCGTTCCCGAGACATTGCCTCTGGATTTGGTGCCCACGGTGAACTTGTCTGCCCTGAGCACAGACCCGGGGCGAAGGCGCCCCGCGCCACGTCAAAAATTCCCCATGAACTGCCGCTTGCGATTTTGCACCACACATGGGGTCGGTGATCAGGACCACTAGCACCGGCATTTCTCTGACAACTTGGCCTCTGGGATCCAGACCTGGCCTTTTGGGGCACTTGCACCTAGCAGAGTGTCCAGCTTCCCGAGAGCCGTCGTCAGAATTTTGGACCCTAGAGGTGGTCTCTGTCCGTCCCGAGACATTGCCTCTGGATTTGGTGCCCACGGTGAACTTGTCTGCCCTGAGCACAGACCCGGGGCGAAGGCGCCCCGCGCCACGTCAAAAATTCCCCAAGAGCTGCCGCTTGGGATTTTTCTGCACACATGGGGTCGGTGATCGGGACCACCAGCACCGGCATTTCTCTGACAGCTTGGCCTCTGGGATCCAGACCTGGCCTTTTGGGGCACTTGCACCTAGCAGAGTGTCCAGCTTCCCGAGAGCCCTCGCCAGAATTTTGGACCCTAGAGGTGGTCTCTGTCGTTCCCGAGACATTGCCTCTGGATTTGGTGCCCACGGTGAACTTGTCTGCCTTGAGCACAGACGCGGGGCGAAGGCGCCCCGCGCCACGTCAAAAATTCCCCAAGAGCTGCCGCTTGCGATTTTGCACCACACATGGGGTCGGTGATCGGGACCACCAGCACCGGCATTTCTCTGACAGCTTGGCCTCTGGGATCCAGACCTGGCCTTTTGGGGCACTTGCACCTAGCAGAGTGTCCAGCTCCTTGAGAGCCGTCGCCAGAATTTTGGACCCTAGAGGTGGTCTCTGTCGGTCCCGAGACTTTGCCTCTGGATTTGGTGCCCACGGTGAACTTGTCTGCCCTGAGCACAGACCCGGGGTGAAGGCGCCCGGCGCCACGTCAAAAATTCCCCAAGAGCTGCCGCTTGCGATTTTGCACCACACATGGGGTCGGTGATCGGGACCACCAGCACCGGCATTTCTCTGACAGCTTGGCCTCTGGGATCCAGACCTGGCCTTTTGGGGCACTTGCACCTAGCAGAGTGTCCAGCTTCCCGAGAGCCCTCGCCAGAATTTTGGACCCTAGAGGTGGTCTCTGTCGTTCCCGAGACATTGCCTCTGGATTTGGTGCCCACGGTGAACTTGTCTGCCCTGAGCACAGACCCGGGGCGAAGGCGCCCGGCGCCACATCAAAAATTCCCCAAGAGATGCCGCTTGGGATTTTTCTGCACACATGGGGTCGAAGATCGGGACCACCAGCACCGGCATTTCTCTGACAGCTTGGCCTCTGGGATCCAGACCTGGCCTTTTGGGGCACTTGCACCTAGCAGAGTGTCCAGCTTCCCGAGAGCCGTCGCCAGAATTTTGGACCCTAGAGGTGGTCTCTGTCGGTCCCGAGACATTGCCTCTGGATTTGGTGCCCACGGTGAACTTGTCTGCCCTGAGCACAGACCCGGGGCGAAGGCGCCCGGCGCCACGTCAAAAATTCCCCAAGAGCTGCCGCTTGGGATTTTTCTGCACACATGGGGTCGGAGATCGGGACCACCAGCACCGGCATTTCTCTGACAGCTTGGCCTCTGGGATCCAGACCTGGCCTTTTGGGGCACTTGCACCTAGCAGAGTGTCCAGCTTCCCGAGAGCCGTCGCCAGAATTTTGGACCCTAGAGGTGGTCTCTGTCGGTCCCGAGACATTGCCTCTGGATTTGGTGCCCACGGTGAACTTGTCTGCCCTGAGCACAGACCCGGGGCGAAGGCGCCCCGCGCCACGTCAAAAATTCCCCAAGAGCTGCCGCTTGCGATTTTGCACCACACATGGGGTCGGTGATCAGGACCACTAGCACCGGCATTTCTCTGACAACTTGGCCTCTGGGATCCAGACCTGGCCTTTTGGGGCACTTGCACCTAGCAGAGTGTCCAGCTTCCCGAGAGCCGTCGTCAGAATTTTGGACCCTAGAGGTGGGCTCTGTCCGTCCCGAGACATTGCCTCTGGATTTGGTGCCCACGGTGAACTTGTCTGCCCTGAGCACAGACCCGGGGCGAAGGCGCCCCGCGCCACGTCAAAAATTCCCCAAGAGCTGCCGCTTGCCATTTTGTACCACACATGGGGTCAGTGATCAGGACCACCAGCACCGGCATTTCTCTGACAGCTTGGCCTCTGGGATCCAGACCTGGCCTTTTGGGGCACTTGCACCTAGCAGAGTGTCCAGCTTCCCGAGAGCCGTCGCCAGAATTTTGGACCCTAGAGGTGGTCTCTGTCGTTCCCGAGACATTGCCTCTGGATTTGGTGCCCACGGTGAACTTGTCTGCCCTGAGCACAGACCCGGGGCGAAGGCGCCCGGCGCCACGTCAAAAATTCCCCAAGAGCTGCCGCTTGGGATTTTTCTGCACACATGGGGTCAGTGATCAGGACCACCAGCACCGGCATTTCTCTGACAGCTTGGCCTCTGGGATCCAGACCTGGCCTTTTGGGGCACTTGCACCTAGCAGAGTGTCCAGCTTCCCGAGAGCCGTCGCCAGAATTTTGGACCCTAGAGGTGGGCTCTGTCGTTCCCGAGACATTGCCTCTGGATTTGGTGCCCACGGTGAACTTGTCTGCCCTGAGCACAGACCCGGGGCGAAGGCGCCCGGCGCCACGTCAAAAATTCCCCAAGAGCTGCCGCTTGCGATTTTTCACCACACATGGGGTCGGTGATCGGGACCACCAGCACCGGCATTTCTCTGACAGCTTGGCCTCTGGGATCCAGACCTGGCCTTTTGGGGCACTTGTAC
The DNA here is from genome assembly GCF_059628265.1 of Tinamus guttatus. Lineage (NCBI taxonomy): Eukaryota > Metazoa > Chordata > Aves > Tinamiformes > Tinamidae > Tinamus > Tinamus guttatus. The sequence continues at coordinate 116,706 of NW_028289299.1, forward strand.
CTAGCAGAGTGTCCAGCTCCTTGAGAGCCCTCGCCAGAATTTTGGACCCTAGAGGTGGGCTCTGTCGGTCCCGAGACATTGCCTCTGGATTTGGTGCCCACGGTGAACTTGTCTGCCCTGAGCACAGACCCGGGGCGAAGGCGCCCGGCGCCACGTCAAAAATTCCCCAAGAGCTGCCGCTTGGGATTTTTCTGCACACATGGGGTCGGAGATCGGGACCACCAGCACCGGCATTTCTCTGACAGCTTGGCCTCTGGGATCCAGACCTGGCCTTTTGGGGCACTTGCACCTAGCAGAGTGTCCAGCTTCCCGAGAGCCCTCGCCAGAATTTTGGACCCTAGAGGTGGGCTCTGTCGGTCCCGAGACATTGCCTCTGGATTTGGTGCCCACGGTGAACTTGTCTGCCCTGAGCACAGACCCGGGGCGAAGGCGCCCGGCGACACGTCAAAAATTCCCCAAGAGCTGCCGCTTGGGATTTTTCTGCACACATGGGGTCGGAGATCGGGACCACCAGCACCGGCATTTCTCTGACAGCTTGGCCTCTGGGATCCAGACCTGGCCTTTTGGGGCACTTGCACCTAGCAGAGTGTCCAGCTTCCCGAGAGCCGTCGCCAGAATTTTGGACCCTAGAGGTGGTCTCTGTCGGTCCCGAGACATTGCCTCTGGATTTGGTGCCCAGGGTGAACTTGTCTGCCCTGAGCACAGACCCGGGGCGAAGGCGCCCCGCGCCACGTCAAAAATTCCCCAAGAGCTGCCGCTTGGGATTTTTCTGCACACATGGGGTCGGAGATCGGGACCACCAGCACCGGCATTTCTCTGACAGCTTGGCCTCTGGGATCCAGACCTGGCCTTTTGGGGCACTTGCACCTAGCAGAGTGTCCAGCTTCCCGAGAGCCGTCGCCAGAATTTTGGACCCTAGAGGTGGTCTCTGTCGGTCCCGAGACATTGCCTCTGGATTTGGTGCCCAGGGTGAACTTGTCTGCCCTGAGCACAGACCCGGGGCGAAGGCGCCCCGCGCCACGTCAAAAATTCCCCAAGAGCTGCCGCTTGGGATTTTTCTGCACACATGGGGTCGGAGATCGGGACCACCAGCACCGGCATTTCTCTGACAGCTTGGCCTCTGGGATCCAGACCTGGCCTTTTGGGGCACTTGCACCTAGCAGAGTGTCCAGCTTCCCGAGAGCCGTCGCCAGAATTTTGGACCCTAGAGGTGGTCTCTGTCGTTCCCGAGACATTGCCTCTGGATTTGGTGCCCACGGTGAACTTGTCTGCCCTGAGCACAGACCCGGGGCGAAGGCGCCCGGCGCCACGTCAAAAATTCCCCAAGAGCTGCCGCTTGGGATTTTTCTGCACACATGGGGTCAGTGATCAGGACCACCAGCACCGGCATTTCTCTGACAGCTTGGCCTCTGGGATCCAGACCTGGCCTTTTGGGGCACTTGCACCTAGCAGAGTGTCCAGCTTCCCGAGAGCCGTCGCCAGAATTTTGGACCCTAGAGGTGGGCTCTGTCGTTCCCGAGACATTGCCTCTGGATTTGGTGCCCACGGTGAACTTGTCTGCCCTGAGCACAGACCCGGGGCGAAGGCGCCCGGCGCCACGTCAAAAATTCCCCAAGAGATGCCGCTTGGGATTTTTCTGCACACATGGGGTCGGAGATCGGGACCACCAGCACCGGCATTTCTCTGACAGCTTGGCCTCTGGGATCCAGACCTGGCCTTTTGGGGCACTTGCACCTAGCAGAGTGTCCAGCTCCTTGAGAGCCGTCGCCAGAATTTTGGACCCTAGAGGTGGGCTCTGTCGTTCCCGAGACATTGCCTCTGGATTTGGTGCCCACGGTGAACTTGTCTGCCCTGAGCACAGACCCGGGGCGAAGGCGCCCGGCGCCACGTCAAAAATTCCCCAAGAGCTGCCGCTTGGGATTTTTCTGCACACATGGGGTCGGAGATCGGGACCACCAGCACCGGCATTTCTCTGACAGCTTGGCCTCTGGGATCCAGACCTGGCCTTTTGGGGCACTTGCACCTAGCAGAGTGTCCAGCTCCTTGAGAGCCATCGTCAGAATTATGGACCCTAGAGGTGGGCTCTGTCGGTCCCGAGACATTGCCTCTGGATTTGGTGCCCACGGTGAACTTGTCTGCCCTGAGCACAGACCCGGGGCGAAGGCGCCCCGCGCCACGTCAAAAATTCCCCAAGAGCTGCCGCTTGCGATTTTTCACCACACATGGGGTCGGTGATCGGGACCACCAGCACCGGCATTTCTCTGACAGCTTGGCCTCTGGGATCCAGACCTGGCCTTTTGGGGCACTTGTACCTAGCAGAGTGTCCAGCTCCTTGAGAGCCCTCGCCAGAATTTTGGACCCTAGAGGTGGTCTCTGTCGTTCCCGAGACATTGCCTCTGGATTTGGTGCCCACGGTGAACTTGTCTGCCCTGAGCACAGACCCGGGGCGAAGGCGCCCGGCGCCACATCAAAAATTCCCCAAGAGATGCCGCTTGGGATTTTTCTGCACACATGGGGTCGAAGATCGGGACCACCAGCACCGGCATTTCTCTGACAGCTTGGCCTCTGGGATCCAGACCTGGCCTTTTGGGGCACTTGCACCTAGCAGAGTGTCCAGCTTCCCGAGAGCCGTCGCCAGAATTTTGGACCCTAGAGGTGGTCTCTGTCGGTCCCGAGACATTGCCTCTGGATTTGGTGCCCACGGTGAACTTGTCTGCCCTGAGCACAGACCCGGGGCGAAGGCGCCCGGCGCCACGTCAAAAATTCCCCAAGAGCTGCCGCTTGGGATTTTTCTGCACACATGGGGTCGGAGATCGGGACCACCAGCACCGGCATTTCTCTGACAGCTTGGCCTCTGGGATCCAGACCTGGCCTTTTGGGGCACTTGCACCTAGCAGAGTGTCCAGCTTCCCGAGAGCCGTCGCCAGAATTTTGGACCCTAGAGGTGGTCTCTGTCGGTCCCGAGACATTGCCTCTGGATTTGGTGCCCACGGTGAACTTGTCTGCCCTGAGCACAGACCCGGGGCGAAGGCGCCCCGCGCCACGTCAAAAATTCCCCAAGAGCTGCCGCTTGCGATTTTGCACCACACATGGGGTCGGTGATCAGGACCACTAGCACCGGCATTTCTCTGACAACTTGGCCTCTGGGATCCAGACCTGGCCTTTTGGGGCACTTGCACCTAGCAGAGTGTCCAGCTTCCCGAGAGCCGTCGTCAGAATTTTGGACCCTAGAGGTGGGCTCTGTCCGTCCCGAGACATTGCCTCTGGATTTGGTGCCCACGGTGAACTTGTCTGCCCTGAGCACAGACCCGGGGCGAAGGCGCCCCGCGCCACGTCAAAAATTCCCCAAGAGCTGCCGCTTGCCATTTTGTACCACACATGGGGTCAGTGATCAGGACCACCAGCACCGGCATTTCTCTGACAGCTTGGCCTCTGGGATCCAGACCTGGCCTTTTGGGGCACTTGCACCTAGCAGAGTGTCCAGCTTCCCGAGAGCCGTCGCCAGAATTTTGGACCCTAGAGGTGGTCTCTGTCGTTCCCGAGACATTGCCTCTGGATTTGGTGCCCACGGTGAACTTGTCTGCCCTGAGCACAGACCCGGGGCGAAGGCGCCCGGCGCCACGTCAAAAATTCCCCAAGAGCTGCCGCTTGGGATTTTTCTGCACACATGGGGTCAGTGATCAGGACCACCAGCACCGGCATTTCTCTGACAGCTTGGCCTCTGGGATCCAGACCTGGCCTTTTGGGGCACTTGCACCTAGCAGAGTGTCCAGCTTCCCGAGAGCCGTCGCCAGAATTTTGGACCCTAGAGGTGGGCTCTGTCGTTCCCGAGACATTGCCTCTGGATTTGGTGCCCACGGTGAACTTGTCTGCCCTGAGCACAGACCCGGGGCGAAGGCGCCCGGCGCCACGTCAAAAATTCCCCAAGAGCTGCCGCTTGCGATTTTTCACCACACATGGGGTCGGTGATCGGGACCACCAGCACCGGCATTTCTCTGACAGCTTGGCCTCTGGGATCCAGACCTGGCCTTTTGGGGCACTTGTACCTAGCAGAGTGTCCAGCTCCTTGAGAGCCCTCGCCAGAATTTTGGACCCTAGAGGTGGGCTCTGTCGGTCCCGAGACATTGCCTCTGGATTTGGTGCCCACGGTGAACTTGTCTGCCCTGAGCACAGACCCGGGGCGAAGGCGCCCGGCGCCACGTCAAAAATTCCCCAAGAGCTGCCGCTTGGGATTTTTCTGCACACATGGGGTCGGAGATCGGGACCACCAGAACCGGCATTTCTCTGACAGCTTGGCCTCTGGGATCCAGACCTGGCCTTTTGGGGCACTTGCACCTAGCAGAGTGTCCAGCTTCCCGAGAGCCCTCGCCAGAATTTTGGACCCTAGAGGTGGGCTCTGTCGGTCCCGAGACATTGCCTCTGGATTTGGTGCCCACGGTGAACTTGTCTGCCCTGAGCACAGACCCGGGGCGAAGGCGCCCGGCGACACGTCAAAAATTCCCCAAGAGCTGCCGCTTGGGATTTTTCTGCACACATGGGGTCGGAGATCGGGACCACCAGCACCGGCATTTCTCTGACAGCTTGGCCTCTGGGATCCAGACCTGGCCTTTTGGGGCACTTGCACCTAGCAGAGTGTCCAGCTTCCCGAGAGCCGTCGCCAGAATTTTGGACCCTAGAGGTGGTCTCTGTCGGTCCCGAGACATTGCCTCTGGATTTGGTGCCCAGGGTGAACTTGTCTGCCCTGAGCACAGACCCGGGGCGAAGGCGCCCCGCGCCACGTCAAAAATTCCCCAAGAGCTGCCGCTTGGGATTTTTCTGCACACATGGGGTCGGAGATCGGGACCACCAGCACCGGCATTTCTCTGACAGCTTGGCCTCTGGGATCCAGACCTGGCCTTTTGGGGCACTTGCACCTAGCAGAGTGTCCAGCTTCCCGAGAGCCGTCGCCAGAATTTTGGACCCTAGAGGTGGTCTCTGTCGGTCCCGAGACATTGCCTCTGGATTTGGTGCCCAGGGTGAACTTGTCTGCCCTGAGCACAGACCCGGGGCGAAGGCGCCCCGCGCCACGTCAAAAATTCCCCAAGAGCTGCCGCTTGGGATTTTTCTGCACACATGGGGTCGGAGATCGGGACCACCAGCACCGGCATTTCTCTGACAGCTTGGCCTCTGGGATCCAGACCTGGCCTTTTGGGGCACTTGCACCTAGCAGAGTGTCCAGCTTCCCGAGAGCCGTCGCCAGAATTTTGGACCCTAGAGGTGGTCTCTGTCGTTCCCGAGACATTGCCTCTGGATTTGGTGCCCACGGTGAACTTGTCTGCCCTGAGCACAGACCCGGGGCGAAGGCGCCCGGCGCCACGTCAAAAATTCCCCAAGAGCTGCCGCTTGGGATTTTTCTGCACACATGGGGTCAGTGATCAGGACCACCAGCACCGGCATTTCTCTGACAGCTTGGCCTCTGGGATCCAGACCTGGCCTTTTGGGGCACTTGCACCTAGCAGAGTGTCCAGCTTCCCGAGAGCCGTCGCCAGAATTTTGGACCCTAGAGGTGGGCTCTGTCGTTCCCGAGACATTGCCTCTGGATTTGGTGCCCACGGTGAACTTGTCTGCCCTGAGCACAGACCCGGGGCGAAGGCGCCCGGCGCCACGTCAAAAATTCCCCAAGAGATGCCGCTTGGGATTTTTCTGCACACATGGGGTCGGAGATCGGGACCACCAGCACCGGCATTTCTCTGACAGCTTGGCCTCTGGGATCCAGACCTGGCCTTTTGGGGCACTTGCACCTAGCAGAGTGTCCAGCTCCTTGAGAGCCGTCGCCAGAATTTTGGACCCTAGAGGTGGGCTCTGTCGTTCCCGAGACATTGCCTCTGGATTTGGTGCCCACGGTGAACTTGTCTGCCCTGAGCACAGACCCGGGGCGAAGGCGCCCGGCGCCACGTCAAAAATTCCCCAAGAGCTGCCGCTTGGGATTTTTCTGCACACATGGGGTCGGAGATCGGGACCACCAGCACCGGCATTTCTCTGACAGCTTGGCCTCTGGGATCCAGACCTGGCCTTTTGGGGCACTTGCACCTAGCAGAGTGTCCAGCTCCTTGAGAGCCATCGTCAGAATTATGGACCCTAGAGGTGGGCTCTGTCGGTCCCGAGACATTGCCTCTGGATTTGGTGCCCACGGTGAACTTGTCTGCCCTGAGCACAGACCCGGGGCGAAGGCGCCCCGCGCCACGTCAAAAATTCCCCAAGAGCTGCCGCTTGCGATTTTTCACCACACATGGGGTCGGTGATCGGGACCACCAGCACCGGCATTTCTCTGACAGCTTGGCCTCTGGGATCCAGACCTGGCCTTTTGGGGCACTTGTACCTAGCAGAGTGTCCAGCTCCTTGAGAGCCCTCGCCAGAATTTTGGACCCTAGAGGTGGTCTCTGTCGGTCCCGAGACATTGCCTCTGGATTTGGTGCCCAGGGTGAACTTGTCTGCCCTGAGCACAGACCCGGGGCGAAGGCGCCCGGCGCCACGTCAAAAATTCCCCAAGAGCTGCCGCTTGGGATTTTTCTGCACACATGGGGTCGGAGATCGGGACCACCAGCACCGGCATTTCTCTGACAGCTTGGCCTCTGGGATCCAGACCTGGCCTTTTGGGGCACTTGCACCTAGCAGAGTGTCCAGCTTCCCGAGAGCCGTCGCCAGAATTTTGGACCCTAGAGGTGGGCTCTGTCGGTCCCGAGACATTGCCTCTGGATTTGGTGCCCACGGTGAACTTGTCTGCCCTGAGCACAGACCCGGGGCGAAGGCGCCCGCCGCCACGTCAAAAATTCCCCAAGAGCTGCCGCTTGCGATTTTGCACCACACATGGGGTCGGTGATCAGGACCACTAGCACCGGCATTTCTCTGACAACTTGGCCTCTGGGATCCAGACCTGGCCTTTTGGGGCACTTGCACCTAGCAGAGTGTCCAGCTTCCCGAGAGCCGTCGTCAGAATTTTGGACCCTAGTGGTGGGCTCTGTCCGTCCCGAGACATTGCCTCTGGATTTGGTGCCCACGGTGAACTTGTCTGCCCTGAGCACAGACCCGGGGCGAAGGCGCCCCGCGCCACGTCAAAAATTCCCCAAGAGCTGCCGCTTGCCATTTTGTACCACACATGGGGTCAGTGATCAGGACCACCAGCACCGGCATTTCTCTGACAGCTTGGCCTCTGGGATCCAGACCTGGCCTTTTGGGGCACTTGCACCTAGCAGAGTGTCCAGCTCCTTGAGAGCCGTCGCCAGAATTTTGGACCCTAGAGGTGGTCTCTGTCGGTCCCGAGACATTGCCTCTGGATTTGGTGCCCACGGTGAACTTGTCTGCCCTGAGCACAGACCCGGGGTGAAGGCGCCCGGCGCCACGTCAAAAATTCCCCAAGAGCTGCCGCTTGCGATTTTGCACCACACATGGGGTTGACGATCGGGACCACCAGCACCGGCATTTCTCTGACAGCTTGGCCTCTGGGATCCAGACCTGGCCTTTTGGGGCACTTGCACCTAGCAGAGTGTCCAGCTTCCCGAGAGCCCTCGCCAGAATTTTGGACCCTAGAGGTGGTCTCTGTCGGTCCCGAGACATTGCCTCTGGATTTGGTGCCCAGGGTGAACTTGTCTGCCCTGAGCACAGACCCGGGGTGAAGGCGCCCGGCGCCACGTCAAAAATTCCCCAAGAGCTGCCGCTTGCGATTTTGCACCACACATGGGGTCGGTGATCGGGACCACCAGCACCGGCATTTCTCTGACAGCTTGGCCTCTGGGATCCAGACCTGGCCTTTTGGGGCACTTGCACCTAGCAGAGTGTCCAGCTTCCCGAGAGCCGTCGCCAGAATTTTGGACCCTAGAGGTGGGCTCTGTCGTTCCCGAGACATTGCCTCTGGATTTGGTGCCCACGGTGAACTTGTCTGCCCTGAGCACAGACCCGGGGCGAAGGCGCCCGGCGCCACGTCAAAAATTCCCCAAGAGCTGCCGCTTGGGATTTTTCTGCACACATGGGGTCGGAGATCGGGACCACCAGCACCGGCATTTCTCTGACAGCTTGGCCTCTGGGATCCAGACCTGGCCTTTTGGGGCACTTGCACCTAGCAGAGTGTCCAGCTTCCCGAGAGCCGTCGCCAGAATTTTGGACCCTAGAGGTGGTCTCTGTCGGTCCCGAGACATTGCCTCTGGATTTGGTGCCCACGGTGAACTTGTCTGCCCTGAGCACAGACCCGGGGTGAAGGCGCCCCGCGCCACGTCAAAAATTCCCCAAGAGCTGCCGCTTGCGATTTTGCACCACACATGGGGTCGGTGATCGGGACCACCAGCACCGGCATTTCTCTGACAGCTTGGCCTCTGAGGTCCACACCTGGCCTTTTGGGGCACTTGCACCTAGCAGAGTGTCCAGCTCCTTGAGAGCCATCGTCAGAATTATGGACCCTAGAGGTGGGCTCTGTCGGTCCCGAGACATTGCCTCTGGATTTGGTGCCCACGGTGAACTTGTCTGCCCTGAGCACAGACCCGGGGCGAAGGCGCCCGGCGCCACGTCAAAAATTCCCCAAGAGCTGCCGCTTGCGATTTTTCTGCACACATGGGGTCGGAGATCGGGACCACCAGCACCGGCATTTCTCTGACAGCTTGGCCTCTGGGATCCAGACCTGGCCTTTTGGGGCACTTGCACCTAGCAGAGTGTCCAGCTTCCCGAGAGCCATCGTCAGAATTATGGACCCTAGAGGTGGGCTCTGTCGGTCCCGAGACATTGCCTCTGGATTTGGTGCCCAGGGTGAACTTGTCTGCCCTGAGCACAGATCCGGGGCGAAGGCGCCCGGCGCCACGTCAAAAATTCCCCAAGAGCTGCCGCTTGCGATTTTGCACCACACATGGGGTCGGTGATCGGGACCACCAGCACCGGCATTTCTCTGACAGCTTGGCCTCTGGGATCCAGACCTGGCCTTTTGGGGCACTTGTACCTAGCAGAGTGTCCAGCTCCTTGAGAGCCCTCGCCAGAATTTTGGACCCTAGAGGTGGGCTCTGTCGGTCCCGAGACATTGCCTCTGGATTTGGTGCCCGCGGTGAACTTGTCTGCCCTGAGCACAGACCCGGGGCGAAGGCGCCCGGCACCACGTCAAAAATTCCCCAAGAGCTGCCGCTTGGGATTTTTCTGCACACATGGGGTCGGAGATCGGGACCACCAGCACCGGCATTTCTCTGACAGCTTGGCCTCTGGGATCCAGACCTGGCCTTTTGGGGCACTTGCACCTAGCAGAGTGTACAGCTTCCCGAGAGCCGTCGCCAGAATTTTGGACCCTAGAGGTGGGCTCTGTCGGTCCCGAGACATTGCCTCTGGATTTGGTGCCCACGGTGAACTTGTCTGCCCTGAGCACAGACCCGGGGCGAAGGCGCCCGGCGACACGTCAAAAATTCCCCAAGAGCTGCCGCTTGGGATTTTTCTGCACACATGGGTCGGAGATCGGGACCACCAGCACCGGCATTTCTCTGACAGCTTGGCCTCTGGGATCCAGACCTGGCCTTTTGGGGCACTTGCACCTAGCAGAGTGTCCAGCTTCCCGAGAGCCGTCGCCAGAATTTTGGACCCTAGAGGTGGTCTCTGTCGGTCCCGAGACATTGCCTCTGGATTTGGTGCCCAGGGTGAACTTGTCTGCCCTGAGCACAGACCCGGGGCGAAGGCGCCCCGCGCCACGTCAAAAATTCCCCAAGAGCTGCCGCTTGCGATTTTGCACCACACATGGGGTCGGTGATCAGGACCACTAGCACCGGCATTTCTCTGACAGCTTGGCCTCTGGGATCCAGACCTGGCCTTTTGGGGCACTTGCACCTAGCAGAGTGTCCAGCTTCCCGAGAGCCGTCGTCAGAATTTTGGACCCTAGAGGTGGGCTCTGTCCGTCCCGAGACATTGCCTCTGGATTTGGTGCCCACGGTGAACTTGTCTGCCCTGAGCACAGACCCGGGGCGAAGGCGCCCCGCGCCACGTCAAAAATTCCCCAAGAGCTGCCGCTTGCCATTTTGTACCACACATGGGGTCAGTGATCAGGACCACCAGCACCGGCATTTCTCTGACAGCTTGGCCTCTGGGATCCAGACCTGGCCTTTTGGGGCACTTGCACCTAGCAGAGTGTCCAGCTCCTTGAGAGCCGTCGCCAGAATTTTGGACCCTAGAGGTGGTCTCTGTCGGTCCCGAGACATTGCCTCTGGATTTGGTGCCCACGGTGAACTTGTCTGCCCTGAGCACAGACCCGGGGTGAAGGCGCCCGGCGCCACGTCAAAAATTCCCCAAGAGATGCCGCTTGCGATTTTGCACCACACATGGGGTTGACGATCGGGACCACCAGCACCGGCATTTCTCTGACAGCTTGGCCTCTGGGATCCAGACCTGGCCTTTTGGGGCACTTGCACCTAGCAGAGTGTCCAGCTTCCCGAGAGCCCTCGCCAGAATTTTGGACCCTAGAGGTGGTCTCTGTCGGTCCCGAGACATTGCCTCTGGATTTGGTGCCCAGGGTGAACTTGTCTGCCCTGAGCACAGACCCGGGGTGAAGGCGCCCGGCGCCACGTCAAAAATTCCCCAAGAGCTGCCGCTTGCGATTTTGCACCACACATGGGGTCGGTGATCGGGACCACCAGCACCGGCATTTCTCTGACAGCTTGGCCTCTGGGATCCAGACCTGGCCTTTTGGGGCACTTGCACCTAGCAGAGTGTCCAGCTTCCCGAGAGCCGTCGCCAGAATTTTGGACCCTAGAGGTGGGCTCTGTCGTTCCCGAGACATTGCCTCTGGATTTGGTGCCCACGGTGAACTTGTCTGCCCTGAGCACAGACCCGGGGCGAAGGCGCCCGGCGCCACGTCAAAAATTCCCCAAGAGCTGCCGCTTGGGATTTTTCTGCACACATGGGGTCGGAGATCGGGACCACCAGCACCGGCATTTCTCTGACAGCTTGGCCTCTGGGATCCAGACCTGGCCTTTTGGGGCACTTGCACCTAGCAGAGTGTCCAGCTTCCCGAGAGCCGTCGCCAGAATTTTGGACCCTAGAGGTGGTCTCTGTCGGTCCCGAGACATTGCCTCTGGATTTGGTGCCCACGGTGAACTTGTCTGCCCTGAGCACAGACCCGGGGTGAAGGCGCCCCGCGCCACGTCAAAAATTCCCCAAGAGCTGCCGCTTGCGATTTTGCACCACACATGGGGTCGGTGATCGGGACCACCAGCACCGGCATTTCTCTGACAGCTTGGCCTCTGGGATCCAGACCTGGCCTTTTGGGGCACTTGCACCTAGCAGAGTGTCCAGCTCCTTGAGAGCCATCGTCAGAATTATGGACCCTAGAGGTGGGCTCTGTCGGTCCCGAGACATTGCCTCTGGATTTGGTGCCCACGGTGAACTTGTCTGCCCTGAGCACAGACCCGGGGCGAAGGCGCCCGGCGCCACGTCAAAAATTCCCCAAGAGCTGCCGCTTGCGATTTTTCTGCACACATGGGGTCGGAGATCGGGACCACCAGCACCGGCATTTCTCTGACAGCTTGGCCTCTGGGATCCAGACCTGGCCTTTTGGGGCACTTGCACCTAGCAGAGTGTCCAGCTTCCCGAGAGCCATCGTCAGAATTATGGACCCTAGAGGTGGGCTCTGTCGGTCCCGAGACATTGCCTCTGGATTTGGTGCCCAGGGTGAACTTGTCTGCCCTGAGCACAGATCCGGGGCGAAGGCGCCCGGCGCCACGTCAAAAATTCCCCAAGAGCTGCCGCTTGCGATTTTGCACCACACATGGGGTCGGTGATCGGGACCACCAGCACCGGCATTTCTCTGACAGCTTGGCCTCTGGGATCCAGACCTGGCCTTTTGGGGCACTTGTACCTAGCAGAGTGTCCAGCTCCTTGAGAGCCCTCGCCAGAATTTTGGACCCTAGAGGTGGGCTCTGTCGGTCCCGAGACATTGCCTCTGGATTTGGTGCCCACGGTGAACTTGTCTGCCCTGAGCACAGACCCGGGGCGAAGGCGCCCGGCGCCACGTCAAAAATTCCCCAAGAGCTGCCGCTTGGGATTTTTCTGCACACATGGGGTCGGAGATCGGGACCACCAGCACCGGCATTTCTCTGACAGCTTGGCCTCTGGGATCCAGACCTGGCCTTTTGGGGCACTTGCACCTAGCAGAGTGTCCAGCTTCCCGAGAGCCGTCGCCAGAATTTTGGACCCTAGAGGTGGGCTCTGTCGGTCCGAGACATTGCCTCTGGATTTGGTGCCCACGGTGAACTTGTCTGCCCTGAGCACAGACCCGGGGCGAAGGCGCCCGGCGACACGTCAAAAATTCCCCAAGAGCTGCCGCTTGGGATTTTTCTGCACACATGGGGTCGGAGATCGGGACCACCAGCACCGGCATTTCTCTGACAGCTTGGCCTCTGGGATCCAGACCTGGCCTTTTGGGGCACTTGCACCTAGCAGAGTGTCCAGCTTCCCGAGAGCCGTCGCCAGAATTTTGGACCCTAGAGGTGGTCTCTGTCGGTCCCGAGACATTGCCTCTGGATTTGGTGCCCAGGGTGAACTTGTCTGCCCTGAGCACAGACCCGGGGCGAAGGCACCCCGCGCCACGTCAAAAATTCCCCAAGAGCTGCCGCTTGCGATTTTGCACCACACATGGGGTCGGTGATCAGGACCACTAGCACCGGCATTTCTCTGACAGCTTGGCCTCTGGGATCCAGACCTGGCCTTTTGGGGCACTTGCACCTAGCAGAGTGTCCAGCTTCCCGAGAGCCGTCGTCAGAATTTTGGACCCTAGAGGTGGGCTCTGTCCGTCCCGAGACATTGCCTCTGGATTTGGTGCCCACGGTGAACTTGTCTGCCCTGAGCACAGACCCGGGGCGAAGGCGCCCCGCGCCACGTCAAAAATTCCCCAAGAGCTGCCGCTTGCCATTTTGTACCACACATGGGGTAGTGATCAGGACCACCAGCACCGGCATTTCTCTGACAGCTTGGCCTCTGGGATCCAGACCTGGCCTTTTGGGGCACTTGCACCTAGCAGAGTGTCCAGCTCCTTGAGAGCCGTCGCCAGAATTTTGGACCCTAGAGGTGGTCTCTGTCGGTCCCGAGACATTGCCTCTTGATTTGGTGCCCACGGTGAACTTGTCTGCCCTGAGCACAGACCCGGGGCGAAGGCGCCCGGCGCCACGTCAAAAATTCCCCAAGAGCTGCCGCTTGGGATTTTTCTGCACACATGGGGTCAGTGATCAGGACCACCAGCACCGGCATTTCTCTGACAGCTTGGCCTCTGGGATCCAGACCTGGCCTTTTGGGGCACTTGCACCTAGCAGAGTGTCCAGCTTCCCGAGAGCCCTCGCCAGAATTTTGGACCCTAGAGGTGGTCTCTGTCGTTCCCGAGACATTGCCTCTGGATTTGGTGCCCACGGTGAACTTGTCTGCCCTGAGCACAGACCCGGGGCGAAGGCGCCCGGCGCCACGTCAAAAATTCCCCAAGAGCTGCCGCTTGGGATTTTTCTGCACACATGGGGTCAGTGATCAGGACCACCAGCACCGGCATTTCTCTGACAGCTTGGCCTCTGGGATCCAGACCTGGCCTTTTGGGGCACTTGCACCTAGCAGAGTGTCCAGCTTCCCGAGAGCCCTCGCCAGAATTTTGGACCCTAGAGGTGGTCTCTGTCGTTCCCGAGACATTGCCTCTGGATTTGGTGCCCACGGTGAACTTGTCTGCCCTGAGCACAGACCCGGGGCGAAGGCGCCCGGCGCCACGTCAAAAATTCCCCAAGAGCTGCCGCTTGGGATTTTTCTGCACACATGGGGTCAGTGATCAGGACCACCAGCACCGGCATTTCTCTGACAGCTTGGCCTCTGGGATCCAGACCTGGCCTTTTGGGGCACTTGCACCTAGCAGAGTGTCCAGCTCCTTGAGAGCCGTCGCCAGAATTTTGGACCCTAGAGGTGGTCTCTGACGGTCCCGAGACATTGCCTCTGGATTTGGTGCCCAGGGTGAACTTGTCTGCCCTGAGCACAGAGCCGGGGTGAAGGCGCCCGGCGCCACGTCAAAAATTCCCCAAGAGCTGCCGCTTGCGATTTTGCACCACACATGGGGTCGGTGATCGGGACCACCAGCACCGGCATTTCTCTGACAGCTTGGCCTCTGGGATCCAGACCTGGCCTTTTGGGGCACTTGCACCTAGCAGAGTGTCCAGCTCCTTGAGAGCCATCGTCAGAATTATGGACCCTAGAGGTGGGCTCTGTCGGTCCCGAGACATTGCCTCTGGATTTGGTGCCCAGGGTGAACTTGTCTGCCCTGAGCACAGACCCGGGGTGAAGGCGCCCGGCGCCACGTCAAAAATTCCCCAAGAGCTGCCGCTTGCGATTTTGCACCACACATGGGGTCGGTGATCGGGACCACCAGCACCGGCATTTCTCTGACAGCTTGGCCTCTGGGATCCAGACCTGGCCTTTTGGGGCACTTGCACCTAGCAGAGTGTCCAGCTTCCCGAGAGCCGTCGCCAGAATTTTGGACCCTAGAGGTGGGCTCTGTCGTTCCCGAGACATTGCCTCTGGATTTGGTGCCCACGGTGAACTTGTCTGCCCTGAGCACAGACCCGGGGCGAAGGCGCCCGGCGCCACGTCAAAAATTCCCCAAGAGCTGCCGCTTGGGATTTTTCTGCACACATGGGGTCGGAGATCGGGACCACCAGCACCGGCATTTCTCTGACAGCTTGGCCTCTGGGATCCAGACCTGGCCTTTTGGGGCACTTGCACCTAGCAGAGTGTCCAGCTTCCCGAGAGCCGTCGCCAGAATTTTGGACCCTAGAGGTGGTCTCTGTCGGTCCCGAGACATTGCCTCTGGATTTGGTGCCCACGGTGAACTTGTCTGCCCTGAGCACAGACCCGGGGTGAAGGCGCCCCGCGCCACGTCAAAAATTCCCCAAGAGCTGCCGCTTGCGATTTTGCACCACACATGGGGTCGGTGATCGGGACCACCAGCACCGGCATTTCTCTGACAGCTTGGCCTCTGGGATCCAGACCTGGCCTTTTGGGGCACTTGCACCTAGCAGAGTGTCCAGCTCCTTGAGAGCCATCGTCAGAATTATGGACCCTAGAGGTGGGCTCTGTCGGTCCCGAGACATTGCCTCTGGATTTGGTGCCCACGGTGAACTTGTCTGCCCTGAGCACAGACCCGGGGCGAAGGCGCCCGGCGCCACGTCAAAAATTCCCCAAGAGCTGCCGCTTGCGATTTTTCTGCACACATGGGGTCGGAGATCGGGACCACCAGCACCGGCATTTCTCTGACAGCTTGGCCTCTGGGATCCAGACCTGGCCTTTTGGGGCACTTGCACCTAGCAGAGTGTCCAGCTTCCCGAGAGCCATCGTCAGAATTATGGACCCTAGAGGTGGGCTCTGTCGGTCCCGAGACATTGCCTCTGGATTTGGTGCCCAGGGTGAACTTGTCTGCCCTGAGCACAGATCCGGGGCGAAGGCGCCCGGCGCCACGTCAAAAATTCCCCAAGAGCTGCCGCTTGCGATTTTGCACCACACATGGGGTCGGTGATCGGGACCACCAGCACCGGCATTTCTCTGACAGCTTGGCCTCTGGGATCCAGACCTGGCCTTTTGGGGCACTTGTACCTAGCAGAGTGTCCAGCTCCTTGAGAGCCCTCGCCAGAATTTTGGACCCTAGAGGTGGGCTCTGTCGGTCCCGAGACATTGCCTCTGGATTTGGTGCCCACGGTGAACTTGTCTGCCCTGAGCACAGACCCGGGGCGAAGGCGCCCGGCGCCACGTCAAAAATTCCCCAAGAGCTGCCGCTTGGGATTTTTCTGCACACATGGGGTCGGAGATCGGGACCACCAGCACCGGCATTTCTCTGACAGCTTGGCCTCTGGGATCCAGACCTGGCCTTTTGGGGCACTTGCACCTAGCAGAGTGTCCAGCTTCCCGAGAGCCGTCGCCAGAATTTTGGACCCTAGAGGTGGGCTCTGTCGGTCCCGAGACATTGCCTCTGGATTTGGTGCCCACGGTGAACTTGTCTGCCCTGAGCACAGACCCGGGGCGAAGGCGCCCGGCGACACGTCAAAAATTCCCCAAGAGCTGCCGCTTGGGATTTTTCTGCACACATGGGGTCGGAGATCGGGACCACCAGCACCGGCATTTCTCTGACAGCTTGGCCTCTGGGATCCAGACCTGGCCTTTTGGGGCACTTGCACCTAGCAGAGTGTCCAGCTTCCCGAGAGCCGTCGCCAGAATTTTGGACCCTAGAGGTGGTCTCTGTCGGTCCCGAGACATTGCCTCTGGATTTGGTGCCCACGGTGAACTTGTCTGCCCTGAGCACAGACCCGGGGCGAAGGCGCCCCGCGCCACGTCAAAAATTCCCCAAGAGCTGCCGCTTGCCATTTTGTACTACACATGGGGTAGTGATCAGGACCACCAGCACCGGCATTTCTCTGACAGCTTGGCCTCTGGGATCCAGACCTGGCCTTTTGGGGCACTTGCACCTAGCAGAGTGTCCAGCTCCTTGAGAGCCGTCGCCAGAATTTTGGACCCTAGAGGTGGTCTCTGTCGGTCCCGAGACATTGCCTCTTGATTTGGTGCCCACGGTGAACTTGTCTGCCCTGAGCACAGACCCGGGGCGAAGGCGCCCGGCGCCACGTCAAAAATTCCCCAAGAGCTGCCGCTTGGGATTTTTCTGCACACATGGGGTCAGTGATCAGGACCACCAGCACCGGCATTTCTCTGACAGCTTGGCCTCTGGGATCCAGACCTGGCCTTTTGGGGCACTTGCACCTAGCAGAGTGTCCAGCTTCCCGAGAGCCCTCGCCAGAATTTTGGACCCTAGAGGTGGTCTCTGTCGTTCCCGAGACATTGCCTCTGGATTTGGTGCCCACGGTGAACTTGTCTGCCCTGAGCACAGACCCGGGGCGAAGGCGCCCGGCGCCACGTCAAAAATTCCCCAAGAGCTGCCGCTTGGGATTTTTCTGCACACATGGGGTCAGTGATCAGGACCACCAGCACCGGCATTTCTCTGACAGCTTGGCCTCTGGGATCCAGACCTGGCCTTTTGGGGCACTTGCACCTAGCAGAGTGTCCAGCTTCCCGAGAGCCCTCGCCAGAATTTTGGACCCTAGAGGTGGTCTCTGTCGTTCCCGAGACATTGCCTCTGGATTTGGTGCCCACGGTGAACTTGTCTGCCCTGAGCACAGACCCGGGGCGAAGGCGCCCGGCGCCACGTCAAAAATTCCCCAAGAGCTGCCGCTTGGGATTTTTCTGCACACATGGGGTCAGTGATCAGGACCACCAGCACCGGCATTTCTCTGACAGCTTGGCCTCTGGGATCCAGACCTGGCCTTTTGGGGCACTTGCACCTAGCAGAGTGTCCAGCTCCTTGAGAGCCGTCGCCAGAATTTTGGACCCTAGAGGTGGTCTCTGACGGTCCCGAGACATTGCCTCTGGATTTGGTGCCCAGGGTGAACTTGTCTGCCCTGAGCACAGAGCCGGGGTGAAGGCGCCCGGCGCCACGTCAAAAATTCCCCAAGAGCTGCCGCTTGCGATTTTGCACCACACATGGGGTCGGTGATCGGGACCACCAGCACCGGCATTTCTCTGACAGCTTGGCCTCTGGGATCCAGACCTGGCCTTTTGGGGCACTTGCACCTAGCAGAGTGTCCAGCTCCTTGAGAGCCATCGTCAGAATTATGGACCCTAGAGGTGGGCTCTGTCGGTCCCGAGACATTGCCTCTGGATTTGGTGCCCAGGGTGAACTTGTCTGCCCTGAGCACAGACCCGGGGCGAAGGCGCCCGGCGCCACGTCAAAAATTCCCCAAGAGCTGCCGCTTGCGATTTTGCACCACACATGGGGTCGGTGATCGGGACCACCAGCACCGGCATTTCTCTGACAGCTTGGCCTCTGGGATCCAGACCTGGCCTTTTGGGGCACTTGCACCTAGCAGAGTGTCCAGCTCCTTGAGAGCCGTCGCCAGAATTTTGGACCCTAGAGGTGGTCTCTGTTGGTCCCGAGACATTGCCTCTTGATTTGGTGCCCACGGTGAACTTGTCTGCCCTGAGCACAGACCCGGGGTGAAGGCGCCCGGCGCCACGTCAAAAATTCCCCAAGAGCTGCCGCTTGCGATTTTGCACCACACATGGGGTCGACGATCGGGACCACCAGCACCGGCATTTCTCTGACAGCTTGGCCTCTGAGGTCCACACCTGGCCTTTTGGGGCACTTGCACCTAGCAGAGTGTCCAGCTTCCCGAGAGCCCTCGCCAGAATTTTGGACCCTAGAGGTGGTCTCTGTCGTTCCCGAGACATTGCCTCTGGATTTGGTGCCCACGGTGAACTTGTCTGCCCTGAGCACAGACCCGGGGCGAAGGCGCCCGGCGCCACGTCAAAAATTCCCCAAGAGCTGCCGCTTGGGATTTTTCTGCACACATGGGGTCAGTGATCAGGACCACCAGCACCGGCATTTCTCTGACAGCTTGGCCTCTGGGATCCAGACCTGGCCTTTTGGGGCACTTGCACCTAGCAGAGTGTCCAGCTCCTTGAGAGCCGTCGCCAGAATTTTGGACCCTAGAGGTGGTCTCTGACGGTCCCGAGACATTGCCTCTGGATTTGGTGCCCAGGGTGAACTTGTCTGCCCTGAGCACAGAGCCGGGGTGAAGGCGCCCGGCGCCACGTCAAAAATTCCCCAAGAGCTGCCGCTTGCGATTTTGCACCACACATGGGGTCGGTGATCGGGACCACCAGCACCGGCATTTCTCTGACAGCTTGGCCTCTGGGATCCAGACCTGGCCTTTTGGGGCACTTGCACCTAGCAGAGTGTCCAGCTTCCCGAGAGCCCTCGCCAGAATTTTGGACCCTAGAGGTGGTCTCTGTCGTTCCCGAGACATTGCCTCTGGATTTGGTGCCCACGGTGAACTTGTCTGCCCTGAGCACAGACCCGGGGCGAAGGCGCCCGGCGCCACGTCAAAAATTCCCCAAGAGCTGCCGCTTGGGATTTTTCTGCACACATGGGGTCAGTGATCAGGACCACCAGCACCGGCATTTCTCTGACAGCTTGGCCTCTGGGATCCAGACCTGGCCTTTTGGGGCACTTGCACCTAGCAGAGTGTCCAGCTTCCCGAGAGCCGTCGCCAGAATTTTGGACCCTAGAGGTGGGCTCTGTCGTTCCCGAGACATTGCCTCTGGATTTGGTGCCCACGGTGAACTTGTCTGCCCTGAGCACAGACCCGGGGTGAAGGCGCCCCGCGCCACGTCAAAAATTCCCCAAGAGCTGCCGCTTGGGATTTTTCTGCACACATGGGGTCGGTGATCGGGACCACCAGCACCGGCATTTCTCTGACAGCTTGGCCTCTGGGATCCAGACCTGGCCTTTTGGGGCACTTGCACCTAGCAGAGTGTCCAGCTCCTTGAGAGCCATCGTCAGAATTATGGACCCTAGAGGTGGGCTCTGTCGGTCCCGAGACATTGCCTCTGGATTTGGTGCCCAGGGTGAACTTGTCTGCCCTGAGCACAGACCCGGGGCGAAGGCGCCCGGCGCCACGTCAAAAATTCCCCAAGAGCTGCCGCTTGCGATTTTGCACCACACATGGGGTCGGTGATCGGGACCACCAGCACCGGCATTTCTCTGACAGCTTGGCCTCTGGGATCCAGACCTGGCCTTTTGGGGCACTTATACCTAGCAGAGTGTCCAGCTCCTTGAGAGCCCTCGCCAGAATTTTGGACCCTAGAGGTGGGCTCTGTCGGTCCCGAGACATTGCCTCTGGATTTGGTGCCCACGGTGAACTTGTCTGCCCTGAGCACAGACCCGGGGCGAAGGCGCCCGGCGCCACGTCAAAAATTCCCCAAGAGCTGCCGCTTGGGATTTTTCTGCACACATGGGGTCGGAGATCGGGACCACCAGCACCGGCATTTCTCTGACAGCTTGGCCTCTGGGATCCAGACCTGGCCTTTTGGGGCACTTGCACCTAGCAGAGTGTCCAGCTTCCCGAGAGCCGTCGCCAGAATTTTGGACCCTAGAGGTGGTCTCTGTCGGTCCCGAGACATTGCCTCTGGATTTGGTGCCCAGGGTGAACTTGTCTGCCCTGAGCACAGACCCGGGGCGAAGGCGCCCGGCGCCACGTCAAAAATTCCCCAAGAGCTGCCGCTTGCGATTTTGCACCACACATGGGGTCGGTGATCGGGACCACCAGCACCGGCATTTCTCTGACAGCTTGGCCTCTGGGATCCAGACCTGGCCTTTTGGGGCACTTGCACCTAGCAGAGTGTCCAGCTTCCCGAGAGCCCTCGCCAGAATTTTGGACCCTAGAGGTGGTCTCTGTCGTTCCCGAGACATTGCCTCTGGATTTGGTGCCCACGGTGAACTTGTCTGCCCTGAGCACAGACCCGGGGCGAAGGCGCCCGGCGCCACGTCAAAAATTCCCCAAGAGCTGCCGCTTGGGATTTTTCTGCACACGTGGGGTCAGTGATCAGGACCACCAGCACCGGCATTTCTCTGACAGCTTGGCCTCTGGGATCCAGACCTGGCCTTTTGGGGCACTTGCACCTAGCAGAGTGTCCAGCTTCCCGAGAGCCGTCGCCAGAATTTTGGACCCTAGAGGTGGTCTCTGTCGGTCCCGAGACATTGCCTCTGGATTTGGTGCCCACGGTGAACTTGTCTGCCCTGAGCACAGACCCGGGGCGAAGGCCCCCGGCGCCACGTCAAAAATTCCCCAAGAGATGCCGCTTGGGATTTTTCTGCACACATGGGGTCGGAGATCGGGACCACCAGCACCGGCATTTCTCTGACAGCTTGGCCTCTGGGATCCAGACCTGGCCTTTTGGGGCACTTGCACCTAGCAGAGTGTCCAGCTTCCCGAGAGCCGTCGCCAGAATTTTGGACCCTAGAGGTGGGCTCTGTCGGTCCCGAGACATTGCCTCTGGATTTGGTGCCCAGGGTGAACTTGTCTGCCCTGAGCACAGACCCGGGGTGAAGGCGCCCCGCGCCACGTCAAAAATTCCCCAAGAGCTGCCGCTTGGGATTTTTCTGCACACATGGGGTCGGAGATCGGGACCACCAGCACCGGCATTTCTCTGACAGCTTGGCCTCTGGGATCCAGACCTGGCCTTTTGGGGCACTTGCACCTAGCAGAGTGTCCAGCTTCCCGAGAGCCGTCGCCAGAATTTTGGACCCTAGAGGTGGTCTCTGTCGGTCCCGAGACATTGCCTCTGGATTTGGTGCCCACGGTGAACTTGTCTGCCCTGAGCACAGACCCGGGGCAAAGGCGCCCGGCGCCACGTCAAAAATTCCCCAAGAGCTGCCGCTTGGGATTTTTCTGCACACATGGGGTCGGAGATCGGGACCACCAGCACCGGCATTTCTCTGACAGCTTGGCCTCTGGGATCCAGACCTGGCCTTTTGGGGCACTTGCACCTAGCAGAGTGTCCAGCTTCCCGAGAGCCCTCGCCAGAATTTTGGACCCTAGAGGTGGGCTCTGTCGGTCCCGAGACATTGCCTCTGGATTTGGTGCCCACGGTGAACTTGTCTGCCCTGAGCACAGACCCGGGGCGAAGGCGCCCGGCGACACGTCAAAAATTCCCCAAGAGCTGCCGCTTGGGATTTTTCTGCACACATGGGGTCGGAGATCGGGACCACCAGCACCGGC
This sequence comes from Tinamus guttatus, assembly GCF_059628265.1. Taxonomy (NCBI): domain Eukaryota; kingdom Metazoa; phylum Chordata; class Aves; order Tinamiformes; family Tinamidae; genus Tinamus; species Tinamus guttatus. Next base: position 138,320 of record NW_028289299.1, read on the forward strand.
ATTTCTCTGACAGCTTGGCCTCTGGGATCCAGACCTGGCCTTTTGGGGCACTTGCACCTAGCAGAGTGTCCAGCTTCCCGAGAGCCGTCGCCAGAATTTTGGACCCTAGAGGTGGTCTCTGTCGGTCCCGAGACATTGCCTCTGGATTTGGTGCCCAGGGTGAACTTGTCTGCCCTGAGCACAGACCCGGGGCGAAGGCGCCCCGCGCCACGTCAAAAATTCCCCAAGAGCTGCCGCTTGCGATTTTGCACCACACATGGGGTCGGTGATCGGGACCACCAGCACCGGCATTTCTCTGACAGCTTGGCCTCTGGGATCCAGACCTGGCCTTTTGGGGCACTTGCACCTAGCAGAGTGTCCAGCTCCTTGAGAGCCATCGTCAGAATTATGGACCCTAGAGGTGGGCTCTGTCGGTCCCGAGACATTGCCTCTGGATTTGGTGCCCAGGGTGAACTTGTCTGCCCTGAGCACAGACCCGGGGCGAAGGCGCCCCGCGCCACGTCAAAAATTCCCCAAGAGCTGCCGCTTGCGATTTTGCACCACACATGGGGTCGGTGATCGGGACCACCAGCACCGGCATTTCTCTGACAGCTTGGCCTCTGGGATCCAGACCTGGCCTTTTGGGGCACTTGTACCTAGCAGAGTGTCCAGCTCCTTGAGAGCCCTCGCCAGAATTTTGGACCCTAGAGGTGGGCTCTGTCGGTCCCGAGACATTGCCTCTGGATTTGGTGCCCACGGTGAACTTGTCTGCCCTGAGCACAGACCCGGGGCGAAGGCGCCCGGCGCCACGTCAAAAATTCCCCAAGAGCTGCCGCTTGGGATTTTTCTGCACACATGGGGTCGGAGATCGGGACCACCAGCACCGGCATTTCGCTGACAGCTTGGCCTCTGGGATCCAGACCTGGCCTTTTGGGGCACTTGCACCTAGCAGAGTGTCCAGCTCCTTGAGAGCCGTCGCCAGAATTTTGGACCCTAGAGGTGGTCTCTGTCGGTCCCGAGACATTGCCTCTGGATTTGGTGCCCACGGTGAACTTGTCTGCCCTGAGCACAGACCCGGGGCGAAGGCGCCCCGCGCCACGTCAAAAATTCCCCAAGAGCTGCCGCTTGCGATTTTGCACCACACATGGGGTCGGTGATCGGGACCACCAGCACCGGCATTTCTCTGACAGCTTGGCCTCTGGGATCCAGACCTGGCCTTTTGGGGCACTTGCACCTAGCAGAGTGTCCAGCTCCTTGAGAGCCATCGTCAGAATTATGGACCCTAGAGGTGGGCTCTGTCGGTCCCGAGACATTGCCTCTGGATTTGGTGCCCACGGTGAACTTGTCTGCCCTGAGCACAGACCCGGGGCGAAGGCGCCCGGCGCCACGTCAAAAATGCCCCAAGAGCTGCCGCTTGCGATTTTGTACCACACATGGGGTCAGTGACCAGGACCACCAGCACCGGCATTTCTCTGACAGCTTGGCTTCTGGGATCCAGACCTGGCCTTTTGGGGCACTTGCACCCAGCAGAGTGTCCAGCTCCTTGAGAGCCGTCGCCAGAATTTTGGACCCTAGAGGTGGTCTCTGTCGGTCCCGAGACTTTGCCTCTGGATTTGGTGCCCACGGTGAACTTGTCTGCCCTGAGCACAGACCCGGGGTGAAGGCGCCCGGCGCCACGTCAAAAATTCCCCAAGAGATGCCGCTTGGGATTTTGCACCACACATGGGGTCGGTGATCGGGACCACCAGCACCGGCATTTCTCTGACAGCTTGGCCTCTGGGATCCAGACCTGGCCTTTTGGGGCACTTGCACCTAGCAGAGTGTCCAGCTCCTTGAGAGCCATCGTCAGAATTATGGACCCTAGAGGTGGGCTCTGTCGGTCCCGAGACATTGCCTCTGGATTTGGTGCCCAGGGTGAACTTGTCTGCCCTGAGCACAGACCCGGGGCGAAGGCGCCCGGCGCCACGTCAAAAATTCCCCAAGAGCTGCCGCTTGCGATTTTGCACCACACATGGGGTCGGTGATCGGGACCACCAGCACCGGCATTTCTCTGACAGCTTGGCCTCTGGGATCCAGACCTGGCCTTTTGGGGCACTTGTACCTAGCAGAGTGTCCAGCTCCTTGAGAGCCCTCGCCAGAATTTTGGACCCTAGAGGTGGGCTCTGTCGGTCCCGAGACATTGCCTCTGGATTTGGTGCCCACGGTGAACTTGTCTGCCCTGAGCACAGACCCGGGGCGAAGGCGCCCGGCGCCACGTCAAAAATTCCCCAAGAGCTGCCGCTTGGGATTTTTCTGCACACATGGGGTCGGAGATCGGGACCACCAGCACCGGCATTTCGCTGACAGCTTGGCCTCTGGGATCCAGACCTGGCCTTTTGGGGCACTTGCACCTAGCAGAGTGTCCAGCTCCTTGAGAGCCATCGTCAGAATTATGGACCCTAGAGGTGGGCTCTGTCGGTCCCGAGACATTGCCTCTGGATTTGGTGCCCACGGTGAACTTGTCTGCCCTGAGCACAGACCCGGGGCGAAGGCGCCCGGCGCCACGTCAAAAATTCCCCAAGAGCTGCCGCTTGCGATTTTGTACCACACATGGGGTCAGTGACCAGGACCACCAGCACCGGCATTTCTCTGACAGCTTGGCTTCTGGGATCCAGACCTGGCCTTTTGGGGCACTTGCACCCAGCAGAGTGTCCAGCTCCTTGAGAGCCGTCGCCAGAATTTTGGACCCTAGAGGTGGTCTCTGTCGGTCCCGAGACTTTGCCTCTGGATTTGGTGCCCACGGTGAACTTGTCTGCCCTGAGCACAGACCCGGGGTGAAGGCGCCCCGCGCCACGTCAAAAATTCCCCAAGAGCTGCCGCTTGCGATTTTGCACCACACATGGGGTCGGTGATCGGGACCACCAGCACCGGCATTTCTCTGACAGCTTGGCCTCTGGGATCCAGACCTGGCCTTTTGGGGCACTTGCACCTAGCAGAGTGTCCAGCTTCCCGAGAGCCCTCGCCAGAATTTTGGACCCTAGAGGTGGTCTCTGTCGTTCCCGAGACATTGCCTCTGGATTTGGTGCCCACGGTGAACTTGTCTGCCCTGAGCACAGACCCGGGGCGAAGGCGCCCCGCGCCACGTCAAAAATTCCCCAAGAACTGCCGCTTGCGATTTTGCACCACACATGGGGTCGGTGATCAGGACCACTAGCACCGGCATTTCTCTGAGAACTTGGCCTCTGGGATCCAGACCTGGCCTTTTGGGGCACTTGCACCTAGCAGAGTGTCCAGCTTCCCGAGAGCCGTCGTCAGAATTTTGGACCCTAGAGGTGGTCTCTGTCCGTCCCGAGACATTGCCTCTGGATTTGGTGCCCACGGTGAACTTGTCTGCCCTGAGCACAGACCCGGGGTGAAGGCGCCCCGCGCCACGTCAAAAATTCCCCAAGAGCTGCCGCTTGCCATTTTGTACCACACATGGGGTCAGTGATCAGGACCACCAGCACCGGCATTTCTCTGACAGCTTGGCCTCTGGGATCCAGACCTGGCCTTTTGGGGCACTTGCACCTAGCAGAGTGTCCAGCTCCTTGAGAGCCATCGCCAGAATTATGGACCCTAGAGGTGGGCTCTGTCGGTCCCGAGTCATTGCCTCTTGATTTGGTGCCCACGGTGAACTTGTCTGCCCTGAGCACAGACCCGGGGTGAAGGCGCCCGGCGCCACGTCAAAAATTCCCCAAGAGCTGCCGCTTGCGATTTTGCACCACACATGGGGTCGGTGATCGGGACCACCAGCACCGGCATTTCTCTGACAGCTTGGCCTCTGAGGTCCACACCTGGCCTTTTGGGGCACTTGCACCTAGCAGAGTGTCCAGCTTCCCGAGAGCCCTCGCCAGAATTTTGGACCCTAGAGGTGGTCTCTGTCGTTCCCGAGACATTGCCTCTGGATTTGGTGCCCACGGTGAACTTGTCTGCCCTGAGCACAGACCCGGGGCGAAGGCGCCCCGCGCCACGTCAAAAATTCCCCAAGAGCTGCCGCTTGGGATTTTTCTGCACACATGGGGTCGGTGATCGGGACCACCAGCACCGGCATTTCTCTGACAGCTTGACCTCTGGGATCCAGACCTGGCCTTTTGGGGCACTTGCACCTAGGAGAGTGTCCAGCTTCCCGAGAGCCCTCGCCAGAATTTTGGACCCTAGAGGTGGTCTCTGTCGTTCCCGAGACATTGCCTCTGGATTTGGTGCCCACGGTGAACTTGTCTGCCCTGAGCACAGACCCGGGGCGAAGGCGCCCGGCGCCACGTCAAAAATTCCCCAAGAGATGCCGCTTGGGATTTTTCTGCACACATGGGGTCGAAGATCGGGACCACCAGCACCGGCATTTCTCTGACAGCTTGGCCTCTGGGATCCAGACCTGGCCTTTTGGGGCACTTGCACCTAGCAGAGTGTCCAGCTTCCCGAGAACCGTCGCCAGAATTTTGGACCCTAGAGGTGGTCTCTGTCGGTCCCGAGACATTGCCTCTGGATTTGGTGCCCACGGTGAACTTGTCTGCCCTGAGCACAGACCCGGGGCGAAGGCGCCCGGCGCCACGTCAAAAATTCCCCAAGAGCTGCCGCTTGGGATTTTTCTGCACACATGGGGTCGGAGATCGGGACCACCAGCACCGGCATTTCTCTGACAGCTTGGCCTCTGGGATCCAGACCTGGCCTTTTGGGGCACTTGCACCTAGCAGAGTGTCCAGCTTCCCGAGAGCCGTCGCCAGAATTTTGGACCCTAGAGGTGGTCTCTGTCGGTCCCGAGACATTGCCTCTAGATTTGGTGCCCAGGGTGAACTTGTCTGCCCTGAGCACAGACCCGGGGCGAAGGCGCCCCGCGCCACGTCAAAAATTCCCCAAGAGCTGCCGCTTGCGATTTTGCACCACACATGCGGTCGGTGATCAGGACCACCAGCACCGGCATTTCTCTGACAACTTGGCCTCTGGGATCCAGACCTGGCCTTTTGGGGCACTTGCACCTAGCAGAGTGTCCAGCTCCTTGAGAGCCGTCGCCAGAATTTTGGACCCTAGAGGTGGTCTCTGTCGGTCCCGAGACATTGCCTCTTGATTTGGTGCCCACGGTGAACTTGTCTGCCCTGAGCACAGACCCGGGGTGAAGGCGCCCGGCGCCACGTCAAAAATTCCCCAAGAGCTGCCGCTTGCGATTTTGCACCACACATGGGGTCGGTGATCGGGACCACCAGCACCGGCATTTCTCTGACAGCTTGGCCTCTGGGATCCAGACCTGGCCTTTTGGGGCACTTGCACCTAGCAGAGTGTCCAGCTTCCCGAGAGCCGTCGCCAGAATTTTGGACCCTAGAGGTGGGCTCTGTCGTTCCCGAGACATTGCCTCTGGATTTGGTGCCCACGGTGAACTTGTCTGCCCTGAGCACAGACCCGGGGCGAAGGCGCCCGGCGCCACGTCAAAAATTCCCCAAGAGATGCCGCTTGGGATTTTTCTGCACACATGGGGTCGGAGATCGGGACCACCAGCACCGGCATTTCTCTGACAGCTTGGCCTCTGGGATCCAGACCTGGCCTTTTGGGGCACTTGCACCTAGCAGAGTGTCCAGCTTCCCGAGAGCCGTCGCCAGAATTTTGGACCCTAGAGGTGGGCTCTGTCGGTCCCGAGACATTGCCTCTGGATTTGGTGCCCACGGTGAACTTGTCTGCCCTGAGCACAGACCCGGGGCGAAGGCGCCCGGCGCCACGTCAAAAATTCCCCAAGAGCTGCCGCTTGGGATTTTTCTGCACACATGGGGTCGGAGATCGGGACCACCAGCACCGGCATTTCTCTGACAGCTTGGCCTCTGGGATCCAGACCTGGCCTTTTGGGGCACTTGCACCTAGCAGAGTGTCCAGCTTCCCGAGAGCCGTCGCCAGAATTTTGGACCCTAGAGGTGGTCTCTGTCGGTCCCGAGACATTGCCTCTGGATTTGGTGCCCAGGGTGAACTTGTCTGCCCTGAGCACAGACCCGGGGCGAAGGCGCCCCGCGCCACGTCAAAAATTTCCCAAGAGCTGCCGCTTGCGATTTTGCACCACACATGGGGTCGGTGATCGGGACCACCAGCACCGGCATTTCTCTGACAGCTTGGCCTCTGGGATCCAGACCTGGCCTTTTGGGGCACTTGCACCTAGCAGAGTGTCCAGCTCCTTGAGAGCCATCGTCAGAATTATGGACCCTAGAGGTGGGCTCTGTCGGTCCCGAGACATTGCCTCTGGATTTGGTGCCCACGGTGAACTTGTCTGCCCTGAGCACAGACCCGGGGCGAAGGCGCCCGGCGCCACGTCAAAAATTCCCCAAGAGCTGCCGCTTGCGATTTTGCACCACACATGGGGTCGGTGATCGGGACCACCAGCACCGGCATTTCTCTGACAGCTTGGCCTCTGGGATCCAGACCTGGCCTTTTGGGGCACTTGTACCTAGCAGAGTGTCCAGCTCCTTGAGAGCCCTCGCCAGAATTTTGGACCCTAGAGGTGGGCTCTGTCGGTCCCGAGACATTGCCTCTGGATTTGGTGCCCACGGTGAACTTGTCTGCCCTGAGCACAGACCCGGGGCGAAGGCGCCCGGCGCCACGTCAAAAATTCCCCAAGAGCTGCCGCTTGGGATTTTTCTGCACACATGGGGTCGGAGATCGGGACCACCAGCACCGGCATTTCTCTGACAGCTTGGCCTCTGGGATCCAGACCTGGCCTTTTGGGGCACTTGCACCTAGCAGAGTGTCCAGCTCCTTGAGAGCCGTCGCCAGAATTTTGGACCCTAGAGGTGGTCTCTGTCGGTCCCGAGACATTGCCTCTGGATTTGGTGCCCACGGTGAACTTGTCTGCCCTGAGCACAGACCCGGGGCGAAGGCGCCCCGCGCCACGTCAAAAATTCCCCAAGAGCTGCCGCTTGCGATTTTGCACCACACATGGGGTCGGTGATCGGGACCACCAGCACCGGCATTTCTCTGACAGCTTGGCCTCTGGGATCCAGACCTGGCCTTTTGGGGCACTTGCACCTAGCAGAGTGTCCAGCTTCCCGAGAGCCGTCGCCAGAATTTTGGACCCTAGAGGTGGGCTCTGTCGTTCCCGAGACATTGCCTCTGGATTTGGTGCCCACGGTGAACTTGTCTGCCCTGAGCACAGACCCGGGGCGAAGGCGCCCGGCGCCACGTCAAAAATTCCCCAAGAGATGCCGCTTGGGATTTTTCTGCACACATGGGGTCGGAGATCGGGACCACCAGCACCGGCATTTCTCTGACAGCTTGGCCTCTGGGATCCAGACCTGGCCTTTTGGGGCACTTGCACCTAGCAGAGTGTCCAGCTTCCCGAGAGCCGTCGCCAGAATTTTGGACCCTAGAGGTGGGCTCTGTCGGTCCCGAGACATTGCCTCTGGATTTGGTGCCCACGGTGAACTTGTCTGCCCTGAGCACAGACCCGGGGCGAAGGCGCCCGGCGCCACGTCAAAAATTCCCCAAGAGCTGCCGCTTGGGATTTTTCTGCACACATGGGGTCGGAGATCGGGACCACCAGCACCGGCATTTCTCTGACAGCTTGGCCTCTGGGATCCAGACCTGGCCTTTTGGGGCACTTGCACCTAGCAGAGTGTCCAGCTTCCCGAGAGCCGTCGCCAGAATTTTGGACCCTAGAGGTGGTCTCTGTCGGTCCCGAGACATTGCCTCTGGATTTGGTGCCCAGGGTGAACTTGTCTGCCCTGAGCACAGACCCGGGGCGAAGGCGCCCCGCGCCACGTCAAAAATTTCCCAAGAGCTGCCGCTTGCGATTTTGCACCACACATGGGGTCGGTGATCGGGACCACCAGCACCGGCATTTCTCTGACAGCTTGGCCTCTGGGATCCAGACCTGGCCTTTTGGGGCACTTGCACCTAGCAGAGTGTCCAGCTCCTTGAGAGCCATCGTCAGAATTATGGACCCTAGAGGTGGGCTCTGTCGGTCCCGAGACATTGCCTCTGGATTTGGTGCCCACGGTGAACTTGTCTGCCCTGAGCACAGACCCGGGGCGAAGGCGCCCGGCGCCACGTCAAAAATTCCCCAAGAGCTGCCGCTTGCGATTTTGCACCACACATGGGGTCGGTGATCGGGACCACCAGCACCGGCATTTCTCTGACAGCTTGGCCTCTGGGATCCAGACCTGGCCTTTTGGGGCACTTGTACCTAGCAGAGTGTCCAGCTCCTTGAGAGCCCTCGCCAGAATTTTGGACCCTAGAGGTGGGCTCTGTCGGTCCCGAGACATTGCCTCTGGATTTGGTGCCCACGGTGAACTTGTCTGCCCTGAGCACAGACCCGGGGCGAAGGCGCCCGGCGCCACGTCAAAAATTCCCCAAGAGCTGCCGCTTGGGATTTTTCTGCACACATGGGGTCGGAGATCGGGACCACCAGCACCGGCATTTCTCTGACAGCTTGGCCTCTGGGATCCAGACCTGGCCTTTTGGGGCACTTGCACCTAGCAGAGTGTCCAGCTCCTTGAGAGCCCTCGCCAGAATTTTGGACCCTAGAGGTGGGCTCTGTCGGTCCCGAGACATTGCCTCTGGATTTGGTGCCCACGGTGAACTTGTCTGCCCTGAGCACAGACCCGGGGCGAAGGCGCCCGGCGCCACGTCAAAAATTCCCCAAGAGCTGCCGCTTGGGATTTTTCTGCACACATGGGGTCGGAGATCGGGACCACCAGCACCGGCATTTCTCTGACAGCTTGGCCTCTGGGATCCAGACCTGGCCTTTTGGGGCACTTGCACCTAGCAGAGTGTCCAGCTCCTTGAGAGCCGTCGCCAGAATTTTGGACCCTAGAGGTGGTCTCTGTCGGTCCCGAGACATTGCCTCTGGATTTGGTGCCCACGGTGAACTTGTCTGCCCTGAGCACAGACCCGGGGCGAAGGCGCCCCGCGCCACGTCAAAAATTCCCCAAGAGCTGCCGCTTGCGATTTTGCACCACACATGGGGTCGGTGATCGGGACCACCAGCACCGGCATTTCTCTGACAGCTTGGCCTCTGGGATCCAGACCTGGCCTTTTGGGGCACTTGCACCTAGCAGAGTGTCCAGCTTCCCGAGAGCCGTCGTCAGAATTTTGGACCCTAGAGGTGGGCTCTGTCGGTCCCGAGACATTGCCTCTGGATTTGGTGCCCACGGTGAACTTGTCTGCCCTGAGCACAGACCCGGGGTGAAGGCGCCCCGCGCCACGTCAAAAATTCCCCAAGAGCTGCCGCTTGCCATTTTGTACCACACATGGGGTCAGTGATCAGGACCACCAGCACCAGCATTTCTCTGACAGCTTGGCCTCTGGGATCCAGACCTGGCCTTTTGGGGCACTTGCACCTAGCAGAGTGTCCAGCTCCTTGAGAGCCATCGCCAGAATTATGGACCCTAGAGGTGGGCTCTGTCGGTCCCGAGTCATTGCCTCTTGATTTGGTGCCCACGGTGAACTTGTCTGCCCTGAGCACAGACCCGGGGTGAAGGCGCCCGGCGCCACGTCAAAAATTCCCCAAGAGCTGCCGCTTGCGATTTTGCACCACACATGGGGTCGGTGATCGGGACCACCAGCACCGGCATTTCTCTGACAGCTTGGCCTCTGAGGTCCACACCTGGCCTTTTGGGGCACTTGCACCTAGCAGAGTGTCCAGCTTCCCGAGAGCCCTCGCCAGAATTTTGGACCCTAGAGGTGGTCTCTGTCGTTCCCGAGACATTGCCTCTGGATTTGGTGCCCACGGTGAACTTGTCTGCCCTGAGCACAGACCCGGGGCGAAGGCGCCCCGCGCCACGTCAAAAATTCCCCAAGAGCTGCCGCTTGGGATTTTTCTGCACACATGGGGTCGGTGATCGGGACCACCAGCACCGGCATTTCTCTGACAGCTTGGCCTCTGGGATCCAGACCTGGCCTTTTGGGGCACTTGCACCTAGCAGAGTGTCCAGCTTCCCGAGAGCCGTCGCCAGAATTTTGGACCCTAGAGGTGGTCTCTGTCGTTCCCGAGACATTGCCTCTGGATTTGGTGCCCACGGTGAACTTGTCTGCCCTGAGCACAGACCCGGGGCGAAGGCGCCCGGCGCCACGTCAAAAATTCCCCAAGAGATGCCGCTTGGGATTTTTCTGCACACATGGGGTCGGAGATCGGGACCACCAGCACCGGCATTTCTCTGACAGCTTGGCCTCTGGGATCCAGACCTGGCCTTTTGGGGCACTTGCACCTAGCAGAGTGTCCAGCTTCCCGAGAACCGTCGCCAGAATTTTGGACCCTAGAGGTGGTCTCTGTCGGTCCCGAGACATTGCCTCTGGATTTGGTGCCCACGGTGAACTTGTCTGCCCTGAGCACAGACCCGGGGCGAAGGCGCCCGGCGCCACGTCAAAAATTCCCCAAGAGCTGCCGCTTGGGATTTTTCTGCACACATGGGGTCGGAGATCGGGACCACCAGCACCGGCATTTCTCTGACAGCTTGGCCTCTGGGATCCAGACCTGGCCTTTTGGGGCACTTGCACCTAGCAGAGTGTCCAGCTTCCCGAGAGCCGTCGCCAGAATTTTGGACCCTAGAGGTGGTCTCTGTCGGTCCCGAGACATTGCCTCTAGATTTGGTGCCCAGGGTGAACTTGTCTGCCCTGAGCACAGACCCGGGGCGAAGGCGCCCCGCGCCACGTCAAAAATTCCCCAAGAGCTGCCGCTTGCGATTTTGCACCACACATGCGGTCGGTGATCGGGACCACCAGCACCGGCATTTCTCTGACAGCTTGGCCTCTGGGATCCAGACCTGGCCTTTTGGGGCACTTGCACCTAGCAGAGTGTCCAGCTCCTTGAGAGCCGTCGCCAGAATTTTGGACCCTAGAGGTGGTCTCTGTCGGTCCCGAGACATTGCCTCTTGATTTGGTGCCCACGGTGAACTTGTCTGCCCTGAGCACAGACCCGGGGTGAAGGCGCCCGGCGCCACGTCAAAAATTCCCCAAGAGCTGCCGCTTGCGATTTTGCACCACACATGGGGTCGGTGATCGGGACCACCAGCACCGGCATTTCTCTGACAGCTTGGCCTCTGGGATCCAGACCTGGCCTTTTGGGGCACTTGCACCTAGCAGAGTGTCCAGCTTCCCGAGAGCCGTCGCCAGAATTTTGGACCCTAGAGGTGGGCTCTGTCGTTCCCGAGACATTGCCTCTGGATTTGGTGCCCAGGGTGAACTTGTCTGCCCTGAGCACAGACCCGGGGCGAAGGCGCCCGGCGCCACGTCAAAAATTCCCCAAGAGATGCCGCTTGGGATTTTTCTGCACACATGGGGTCGGAGATCGGGACCACCAGCACCGGCATTTCTCTGACAGCTTGGCCTCTGGGATCCAGACCTGGCCTTTTGGGGCACTTGCACCTAGCAGAGTGTCCAGCTTCCCGAGAGCCGTCGCCAGAATTTTGGACCCTAGAGGTGGGCTCTGTCGGTCCCGAGACATTGCCTCTGGATTTGGTGCCCACGGTGAACTTGTCTGCCCTGAGCACAGACCCGGGACGAAGGCGCCCGGCGCCACGTCAAAAATTCCCCAAGAGCTGCCGCTTGGGATTTTTCTGCACACATGGGGTCGGAGATCGGGACCACCAGCACCGGCATTTCTCTGACAGCTTGGCCTCTGGGATCCAGACCTGGCCTTTTGGGGCACTTGCACCTAGCAGAGTGTCCAGCTTCCCGAGAGCCGTCGCCAGAATTTTGGACCCTAGAGGTGGTCTCTGTCGGTCCCGAGACATTGCCTCTGGATTTGGTGCCCAGGGTGAACTTGTCTGCCCTGAGCACAGACCCGGGGCGAAGGCGCCCCGCGCCACGTCAAAAATTTCCCAAGAGCTGCCGCTTGCGATTTTGCACCACACATGGGGTCGGTGATCGGGACCACCAGCACCGGCATTTCTCTGACAGCTTGGCCTCTGGGATCCAGACCTGGCCTTTTGGGGCACTTGCACCTAGCAGAGTGTCCAGCTCCTTGAGAGCCATCGTCAGAATTATGGACCCTAGAGGTGGGCTCTGTCGGTCCCGAGACATTGCCTCTGGATTTGGTGCCCACGGTGAACTTGTCTGCCCTGAGCACAGACCCGGGGCGAAGGCGCCCGGCGCCACGTCAAAAATTCCCCAAGAGCTGCCGCTTGCGATTTTGCACCACACATGGGGTCGGTGATCGGGACCACCAGCACCGGCATTTCTCTGACAGCTTGGCCTCTGGGATCCAGACCTGGCCTTTTGGGGCACTTGTACCTAGCAGAGTGTCCAGCTCCTTGAGAGCCCTCGCCAGAATTTTGGACCCTAGAGGTGGGCTCTGTCGGTCCCGAGACATTGCCTCTGGATTTGGTGCCCACGGTGAACTTGTCTGCCCTGAGCACAGACCCGGGGCGAAGGCGCCCGGCGCCACGTCAAAAATTCCCCAAGAGCTGCCGCTTGGGATTTTTCTGCACACATGGGGTCGGAGATCGGGACCACCAGCACCGGCATTTCTCTGACAGCTTGGCCTCTGGGATCCAGACCTGGCCTTTTGGGGCACTTGCACCTAGCAGAGTGTCCAGCTTCCCGAGAGCCGTCGCCAGAATTTTGGACCCTAGAGGTGGGCTCTGTCGGTCCCGAGACATTGCCTCTGGATTTGGTGCCCACGGTGAACTTGTCTGCCCTGAGCACAGACCCGGGGCGAAGGCGCCCCGCGCCACGTCAAAAATTCCCCAAGAGCTGCCGCTTGCGATTTTGCACCACACATGGGGTCGGTGATCGGGACCACCAGCACCGGCATTTCTCTGACAGCTTGGCCTCTGGGATCCAGACCTGGCCTTTTGGGGCACTTGCACCTAGCAGAGTGTCCAGCTCCTTGAGAGCCATCGTCAGAATTATGGACCCTAGAGGTGGGCTCTGTCGGTCCCGAGACATTGCCTCTGGATTTGGTGCCCAGGGTGAACTTGTCTGCCCTGAGCACAGACCCGGGGCGAAGGCGCCCGGCGCCACGTCAAAAATTCCCCAAGAGCTGCCGCTTGGGATTTTTCTGCACACATGGGGTCGGAGATCGGGACCACCAGCACCGGCATTTCTCTGACAGCTTGGCCTCTGGGATCCAGACCTGGCCTTTTGGGGCACTTGCACCTAGCAGAGTGTCCAGCTCCTTGAGAGCCATCGTCAGAATTATGGACCCTAGAGGTGGGCTCTGTCGGTCCCGAGACATTGCCTCTGGATTTGGTGCCCAGGGTGAACTTGTCTGCCCTGAGCACAGACCCGGGGCGAAGGCGCCCCGCGCCACGTCAAAAATTCCCCAAGAGCTGCCGCTTGCGATTTTGCACCACACATGGGGTCGGTGATCGGGACCACCAGCACCGGCATTTCTCTGACAGCTTGGCCTCTGGGATCCAGACCTGGCCTTTTGGGGCACTTGTACCTAGCAGAGTGTCCAGCTCCTTGAGAGCCCTCGCCAGAATTTTGGACCCTAGAGGTGGGCTCTGTCGGTCCCGAGACATTGCCTCTGGATTTGGTGCCCACGGTGAACTTGTCTGCCCTGAGCACAGACCCGGGGCGAAGGCGCCCGGCGCCACGTCAAAAATTCCCCAAGAGCTGCCGCTTGGGATTTTTCTGCACACATGGGGTCGGAGATCGGGACCACCAGCACCGGCATTTCTCTGACAGCTTGGCCTCTGGGATCCAGACCTGGCCTTTTGGGGCACTTGCACCTAGCAGAGTGTCCAGCTTCCCGAGAGCCGTCGCCAGAATTTTGGACCCTAGAGGTGGGCTCTGTCGGTCCCGAGACATTGCCTCTGGATTTGGTGCCCACGGTGAACTTGTCTGCCCTGAGCACAGACCCGGGGCGAAGGCGCCCCGCGCCACGTCAAAAATTCCCCAAGAGCTGCCGCTTGCGATTTTGCACCACACATGGGGTCGGTGATCGGGACCACCAGCACCGGCATTTCTCTGACAGCTTGGCCTCTGGGATCCAGACCTGGCCTTTTGGGGCACTTGCACCTAGCAGAGTGTCCAGCTCCTTGAGAGCCATCGTCAGAATTATGGACCCTAGAGGTGGGCTCTGTCGGTCCCGAGACATTGCCTCTGGATTTGGTGCCCACGGTGAACTTGTCTGCCCTGAGCACAGACCCGGGGCGAAGGCGCCCCGCGCCACGTCAAAAATTCCCCAAGAGCTGCCGCTTGCGATTTTGCACCACACATGGGGTCGGTGATCGGGACCACCAGCACCGGCATTTCTCTGACAGCTTGGCCTCTGGGATCCAGACCTGGCCTTTTGGGGCACTTGTACCTAGCAGAGTGTCCAGCTCCTTGAGAGCCCTCGCCAGAATTTTGGACCCTAGAGGTGGGCTCTGTCGGTCCCGAGACATTGCCTCTGGATTTGGTGCCCACGGTGAACTTGTCTGCCCTGAGCACAGACCCGGGGCGAAGGCGCCCGGCGCCACGTCAAAAATTCCCCAAGAGCTGCCGCTTGGGATTTTTCTGCACACATGGGGTCGGAGATCGGGACCACCAGCACCGGCATTTCTCTGACAGCTTGGCCTCTGGGATCCAGACCTGGCCTTTTGGGGCACTTGCACCTAGCAGAGTGTCCAGCTTCCCGAGAGCCGTCGCCAGAATTTTGGACCCTAGAGGTGGGCTCTGTCGGTCCCGAGACATTGCCTCTGGATTTGGTGCCCACGGTGAACTTGTCTGCCCTGAGCACAGACCCGGGGCGAAGGCGCCCCGCGCCACGTCAAAAATTCCCCAAGAGCTGCCGCTTGCGATTTTGCACCACACATGGGGTCGGTGATCGGGACCAACAGCACCGGCATTTCTCTGACAGCTTGGCCTCTGGGATCCAGACCTGGCCTTTTGGGGCACTTGCACCTAGCAGAGTGTCCAGCTCCTTGAGAGCCATCGTCAGAATTATGGACCCTAGAGGTGGGCTCTGTCGGTCCCGAGACATTGCCTCTGGATTTGGTGCCCACGGTGAACTTGTCTGCCCTGAGCACAGACCCGGGGCGAAGGCGCCCGGCGCCACATCAAAAATTCCCCAAGAGCTGCCGCTTGCGATTTTGTACCACACATGGGGTCAGTGACCAGGACCACCAGCACCGGCATTTCTCTGACAGCTTGGCTTCTGGGATCCAGACCTGGCCTTTTGGGGCACTTGCACCTAGCAGAGTGTCCAGCTCCTTGAGAGCTGTCGCCAGAATTTTGGACCCTAGAGGTGGTCTCTGTCGGTCCCGAGACTTTGCCTCTGGATTTGGTGCCCACGGTGAACTTGTCTGCCCTGAGCACAGACCCGGGGTGAAGGCGCCCGGCGCCACGTCAAAAATTCCCCAAGAGCTGCCGCTTGCGATTTTGCACCACACATGGGGTCGGTGATCGGGACCACCAGCACCGGCATTTCTCTGACAGCTTGGCCTCTGGGATCCAGACCTGGCCTTTTGGGGCACTTGCACCTAGCAGAGTGTCCAGCTTCCCGAGAGCCGTCGCCAGAATTTTGGACCCTAGAGGTGTTCTCTGTCGTTCCCGAGACATTGCCTCTGGATTTGGTGCCCACGGTGAACTTGTCTGCCCTGAGCACAGACCCGGGGCGAAGGCGCCCCGCGCCACGTCAAAAATTCCCCAAGAACTGCCGCTTGCGATTTTGCACCACACATGGGGTCGGTGATCAGGACCACTAGCACCGGCATTTCTCTGACAGCTTGGCCTCTGGGATCCAGACCTGGCCTTTTGGGGCACTTGCACCTAGCAGAGTGTCCAGCTTCCCGAGAGCCGTCGCCAGAATTTTGGACCCTAGAGGTGGGCTCTGTCGGTCCCGAGACATTGCCTCTGGATTTGGTGCCCACGGTGAACTTGTCTGCCCTGAGCACAGACCCGGGGCGAAGGCGCCCGGCGCCACGTCAAAAATTCCCCAAGAACTGCCGCTTGGGATTTTTCTGCACACATGGGTCCAGTGATCAAGACCACCAGCACCGGCATTTCTCTGACAGCTTGGCCTCTGGGATCCAGACCTGGCCTTTTGGGGCACTTGCACCTAGCAGAGTGTCCAGCTTCCCGAGAGCCGTCGCCAGAATTTTGGACCCTAGAGGTGGGCTCTGTCGGTCCCGAGACATTGCCTCTGGATTTGGTGCCCACGGTGAACTTGTCTGCCCTGAGCACAGACCCGGGGTGAAGGCGCCCGGCGCCACGTCAAAAATTCCCCAAGAGCTGCCGCTTGCGATTTTGCACCACACATGGGGTCGGTGATCGGGACCACCAGCACCGGCATTTCTCTGACAGCTTGGCCTCTGGGATCCAGACCTGGCCTTTTGGGGCACTTGCACCTAGCAGAGTGTCCAGCTTCCCGAGAGCCGTCGCCAGAATTTTGGACCCTAGAGGTGTTCTCTGTCGTTCCCGAGACATTGCCTCTGGATTTGGTGCCCACGGTGAACTTGTCTGCCCTGAGCACAGACCCGGGGCGAAGGCGCCCCGCGCCACGTCAAAAATTCCCCAAGAACTGCCGCTTGCGATTTTGCACCACACATGGGGTCGGTGATCAGGACCACTAGCACCGGCATTTCTCTGACAGCTTGGCCTCTGGGATCCAGACCTGGCCTTTTGGGGCACTTGCACCTAGCAGAGTGTCCAGCTTCCCGAGAGCCGTCGCCAGAATTTTGGACCCTAGAGGTGGGCTCTGTCGGTCCCGAGACATTGCCTCTGGATTTGGTGCCCACGGTGAACTTGTCTGCCCTGAGCACAGACCCGGGGCGAAGGCGCCCGGCGCCACGTCAAAAATTCCCCAAGAACTGCCGCTTGGGATTTTTCTGCACACATGGGTCCAGTGATCAAGACCACCAGCACCGGCATTTCTCTGACAGCTTGGCCTCTGGGATCCAGACCTGGCCTTTTGGGGCACTTGCACCTAGCAGAGTGTCCAGCTTCCCGAGAGCCGTCGCCAGAATTTTGGACCCTAGAGGTGGGCTCTGTCGGTCCCGAGACATTGCCTCTGGATTTGGTGCCCACGGTGAACTTGTCTGCCCTGAGCACAGACCCGGGGCGAAGGCGCCCGGCGCCACGTCAAAAATTCCCCAAGAGCTGCCGCTTGGGATTTTTCTGCACACATGGGGTCGGAGATCGGGACCACCAGCACCGGCATTTCTCTGACAGCTTGGCCTCTGGGATCCAGACCTGGCCTTTTGGGGCACTTGCACCTAGCAGAGTGTCCAGCTTCCCGAGAGCCGTCGCCAGAATTTTGGACCCTAGAGGTGGTCTCTGTCGGTCCCGAGACATTGCCTCTGGATTTGGTGCCCAGGGTGAACTTGTCTGCCCTGAGCACAGACCCGGGGCGAAGGCGCCCGGCGCCACGTCAAAAATTCCCCAAGAGCTGCCGCTTGGGATTTTTCTGCACACATGGGGTCGGAGATCGGGACCACCAGCACCGGCATTTCTCTGACAGCTTGGCCTCTGGGATCCAGACCTGGCCTTTTGGGGCACTTGCACCTAGCAGAGTGTCCAGCTTCCCGAGAGCCGTCGCCAGAATTTTGGACCCTAGAGGTGGTCTCTGTCGGTCCCGAGACATTGCCTCTGGATTTGGTGCCCAGGGTGAACTTGTCTGCCCTGAGCACAGACCCGGGGCGAAGGCGCCCCGCGCCACGTCAAAAATTCCCCAAGAGCTGCCGCTTGCGATTTTGCACCACACATGGGGTCGGTGATCGGGACCACCAGCACCGGCATTTCTCTGACAGCTTGGCCTCTGGGATCCAGACCTGGCCTTTTGGGGCACTTGCACCTAGCAGAGTGTCCAGCTCCTTGAGAGCCATCGTCAGAATTATGGACCCTAGAGGTGGGCTCTGTCGGTCCCGAGACATTGCCTCTGGATTTGGTGCCCAGGGTGAACTTGTCTGCCCTGAGCACAGACCCGGGGCGAAGGCGCCCGGCGCCACGTCAAAAATTCCCCAAGAGCTGCCGCTTGCGATTTTGCACCACACATGGGGTCGGTGATCGGGACCACCAGCACCGGCATTTCTCTGACAGCTTGGCCTCTGGGATCCAGACCTGGCCTTTTGGGGCGCTTGTACCTAGCAGAGTGTCCAGCTCCTTGAGAGCCCTCGCCAGAATTTTGGACCCTAGAGGTGGGCTCTGTCGGTCCCGAGACATTGCCTCTGGATTTGGTGCCCACGGTGAACTTGTCTGCCCTGAGCACAGACCCGGGGCGAAGGCGCCCGGCGCCACGTCAAAAATTCCCCAAGAGCTGCCGCTTGGGATTTTTCTGCACACATGGGGTCGGAGATCGGGACCACCAGCACCGGCATTTCTCTGACAGCTTGGCCTCTGGGATCCAGACCTGGCCTTTTGGGGCACTTGCACCTAGCAGAGTGTCCAGCTTCCCGAGAGCCGTCGCCAGAATTTTGGACCCTAGAGGTGGTCTCTGTCGGTCCCGAGACATTGCCTCTGGATTTGGTGCCCAGGGTGAACTTCTCTGCCCTGAGCACAGACCCGGGGCGAAGGCGCCCGGCGCCACGTCAAAAATTCCCCAAGAGCTGCCGCTTGGGATTTTTCTGCACACATGGGGTCGGAGATCGGGACCACCAGCACCGGCATTTCTCTGACAGCTTGGCCTCTGGGATCCAGACCTGGCCTTTTGGGGCACTTGCACCTAGCAGAGTGTCCAGCTTCCCGAGAGCCGTCGCCAGAATTTTGGACCCTAGAGGTGGTCTCTGTCGGTCCCGAGACATTGCCTCTGGATTTGGTGCCCAGGGTGAACTTGTCTGCCCTGAGCACAGACCCGGGGCGAAGGCGCCCTGCGCCACGTCAAAAATTCCCCAAGAGCTGCCGCTTGGGATTTTTCTGCACTCATGGGGTCGGAGATCGGGACCACCAGCACCGGCATTTCTCTGACAGCTTGGCCTCTGGGATCCAGACCTGGCCTTTTGGGGCACTTGCACCTAGCAGAGTGTCCAGCTTCCCGAGAGCCGTCGCCAGAATTTTGGACCCTAGAGGTGGGCTCTGTCGGTCCCGAGACATTGCCTCTGGATTTGGTGCCCACGGTGAACTTGTCTGCCCTGAGCACAGACCCGGGGCGAAGGCGCCCGGCGCCACGTCAAAAATTCCCCAAGAGCTGCCGCTTGGGATTTTTCTGCACACATGGGGTCGGAGATCGGGACCACCAGCACCGGCATTTCTCTGACAGCTTGGCCTCTGGGATCCAGACCTGGCCTTTTGGGGCACTTGCACCTAGCAGAGTGTCCAGCTTCCCGAGAGCCGTCGCCAGAATTTTGGACCCTAGAGGTGGTCTCTGTCGGTCCCGAGACATTGCCTCTGGATTTGGTGCCCACGGTGAACTTGTCTGCCCTGAGCACAGACCCGGGGTGAAGGCGCCCGGCGCCACGTCAAAAATTCCCCAAGAGCTGCCGCTTGCGATTTTGCACCACACATGGGGTCGGTGATCGGGACCACCAGCACCGGCATTTCTCTGACAGCTTGGCCTCTGGGATCCAGACCTGGCCTTTTGGGGCACTTGCACCTAGCAGAGTGTCCAGCTCCTTGAGAGCCATCGTCAGAATTATGGACCCTAGAGGTGGGCTCTGTCGGTCCCGAGACATTGCCTCTGGATTTGGTGCCCAGGGTGAACTTGTCTGCCCTGAGCACAGACCCGGGGCGAAGGCGCCCGGCGCCACGTCAAAAATTCCCCAAGAGCTGCCGCTTGCGATTTTGCACCACACATGGGGTCGGTGATCGGGACCACCAGCACCGGCATTTCTCTGACAGCTTGGCCTCTGGGATCCAGACCTGGCCTTTTGGGGCACTTGTACCTAGCAGAGTGTCCAGCTCCTTGAGAGCCCTCGCCAGAATTTTGGACCCTAGAGGTGGGCTCTGTCGGTCCCGAGACATTGCCTCTGGATTTGGTGCCCACGGTGAACTTGTCTGCCCTGAGCACAGACCCGGGGCGAAGGCGCCCGGCGCCACGTCAAAAATTCCCCAAGAGCTGCCGCTTGGGATTTTTCTGCACACATGGGGTCGGAGATCGGGACCACCAGCACCGGCATTTCTCTGACAGCTTGGCCTCTGGGATCCAGACCTGGCCTTTTGGGGCACTTGCACCTAGCAGAGTGTCCAGCTTCCCGAGAGCCGTCGCCAGAATTTTGGACCCTAGAGGTGGGCTCTGTCGGTCCCGAGACATTGCCTCTGGATTTGGTGCCCACGGTGAACTTGTCTGCCCTGAGCACAGACCCGGGGCGAAGGCGCCCCGCGCCACGTCAAAAATTCCCCAAGAGCTGCCGCTTGCGATTTTGCACCACACATGGGGTCGGAGATCGGGACCACCAGCACCGGCATTTCTCTGACAGCTTGGCCTCTGGGATCCAGACCTGGCCTTTTGGGGCACTTGCACCTAGCAGAGTGTCCAGCTCCTTGAGAGCCATCGTCAGAATTATGGACCCTAGAGGTGGGCTCTGTCGGTCCCGAGACATTGCCTCTGGATTTGGTGCCCACGGTGAACTTGTCTGCCCTGAGCACAGACCCGGGGCGAAGGCGCCCGGCGCCACGTCAAAAATTCCCCAAGAGCTGCCGCTTGCGATTTTGTACCACACATGGGGTCAGTGACCAGGACCACCAGCACCGGCATTTCTCTGACAGCTTGGCTTCTGGGATCCAGACCTGGCCTTTTGGGGCACTTGCACCTAGCAGAGTGTCCAGCTCCTTGAGAGCCGTCGCCAGAATTTTGGACCCTAGAGGTGGTCTCTGTCGGTCCCGAGACTTTGCCTCTGGATTTGGTGCCCACGGTGAACTTGTCTGCCCTGAGCACAGACCCGGGGCGAAGGCGCCCCGCGCCACGTCAAAAATTCCCCAAGAGCTGCCGCTTGGGATTTTTCTGCACACATGGGGTCGGAGATCGGGACCACCAGCACCGGCATTTCTCTGACAGCTTGGCCTCTGGGATCCAGACCTGGCCTTTTGGGGCACTTGCACCTAGCAGAGTGTCCAGCTTCCCGAGAGCCGTCGCTAGAATTTTGGACCCTAGAGGTGGTCTCTGTCGGTCCCGAGACATTGCCTCTGGATTTGGTGCCCAGGGTGAACTTGTCTGCCCTGAGCACAGACCCGGGGCGAAGGCGCCCCGCGCCACGTCAAAAATTCCCCAAGAGCTGCCGCTTGCGATTTTGTACCACACATGGGGTCGGTGATCAGGACCACTAGCACCGGCATTTCTCTGACAACTTGGCCTCTGGGATCCAGACCTGGCCTTTTGGGGCACTTGCACCTAGCAGAGTGTCCAGCTCCTTGAGAGCCGTCGCCAGAATTTTGGACCCTAGAGGTGGTCTCTGTCGGTCCCGAGACATTGCCTCTTGATTTGGTGCCCACGGTGAACTTGTCTGCCCTGAGCACAGACCCGGGGTGAAGGCGCCCGGCGCCACGTCAAAAATTCCCCAAGAGCTGCCGCTTGCGATTTTGCACCACACATGGGGTCGACGATCGGGACCACCAGCACCGGCATTTCTCTGACAGCTTGGCCTCTGAGGTCCACACCTGGCCTTTTGGGGCACTTGCACCTAGCAGAGTGTCCAGCTTCCCGAGAGCCCTCGCCAGAATTTTGGACCCTAGAGGTGGTCTCTGTCGGTCCCGAGACTTTGCCTCTGGATTTGGTGCCCACGGTGAACTTGTCTGCCCTGAGCACAGACCCGGGGTGAAGGCGCCCGGCGCCACGTCAAAAATTCCCCAAGAGCTGCCGCTTGCGATTTTGCACCACACATGGGGTCGGTGATCGGGACCACCAGCACCGGCATTTCTCTGACAGCTTGGCCTCTGGGATCCAGACCTGGCCTTTTGGGGCACTTGCACCTAGCAGAGTGTCCAGCTTCCCGAGAGCCCTCGCCAGAATTTTGGACCCTAGAGGTGGTCTCTGTCGTTCCCGAGACATTGCCTCTGGATTTGGTGCCCACGGTGAACTTGTCTGCCCTGAGCACAGACCCGGGGCGAAGGCGCCCCGCGCCACGTCAAAAATTCCCCAAGAACTGCCGCTTGCGATTTTGCACCACACATGGGGTCGGTGATCAGGACCACTAGCACCGGCATTTCTCTGACAACTTGGCCTCTGGGATCCAGACCTGGCCTTTTGGGGCACTTGCACCTAGCAGAGTGTCCAGCTTCCCGAGAGCAGTCGTCAGAATTTTGGACCCTAGAGGTGGTCTCTGTCCGTCCCGAGACGTTGCCTCTGGATTTGGTGCCCACGGTGAACTTGTCTGCCCTGAGCACAGACCCGGGGCGAAGGCGCCCCGCGCCACGTCAAAAATTCCCCAAGAGCTGCCGCTTGGGATTTTTCTGCACACATGGGGTCGAAGATCGGGACCACCAGCACCGGCATTTCTCTGACAGCTTGGCCTCTGGGATCCAGACCTGGCCTTTTGGGGCACTTGCACCTAGCAGAGTGTCCAGCTTCCCGAGAGCCGTCACCAGAAATTTGGACCCTAGAGGTGGTCTCTGTCGGTACCGAGACATTGCCTCTGGATTTGGTGCCCACGGTGAACTTGTCTGCCCTGAGCACAGACCCGGGGCGAAGGCGCCCGGCGCCACGTCAAAAATTCCCCAAGAGCTGCCGCTTGGGATTTTTCTGCACACATGGGGTCGGAGATCGGGACCACCAGCACCGGCATTTCTCTGACAGCTTGGCCTCTGGGATCCAGACCTGGCCTTTTGGGGCACTTGCACCTAGCAGAGTGTCCAGCTTCCCGAGAGCCGTCGCCAGAATTTTGGACCCTAGAGGTGGGCTCTGTCGGTCCCGAGACATTGCCTCTGGATTTGGTGCCCAGGGTGAACTTGTCTGCCCTGAGCACAGACCCGGGGCGAAGGCGCCCCGCGCCACGTCAAAAATTCCCCAAGAGCTGCCGCTTGCGATTTTGTACCACACATGGGGTCGGTGATCAGGACCACTAGCACCGGCATTTCTCTGACAACTTGGCCTCTGGGATCCAGACCTGGCCTTTTGGGGCACTTGCACCTAGCAGAGTGTCCAGCTTCCCGAGAGCCCTCGCCAGAATTTTGGACCCTAGAGGTGGTCTCTGTCGTTCCCGAGACATTGCCTCTGGATTTGGTGCCCACGGTGAACTTGTCTGCCCTGAGCACAGACCCGGGGCGAAGGCGCCCCGCGCCACGTCAAAAATTCCCCAAGAACTGCCGCTTGCGATTTTGCACCACACATGGGGTCGGTGATCAGGACCACTAGCACCGGCATTTCTCTGACAACTTGGCCTCTGGGATCCAGACCTGGCCTTTTGGGGCACTTGCACCTAGCAGAGTGTCCAGCTTCCCGAGAGCCGTCGTCAGAATTTTGGACCCTAGAGGTGGTCTCTGTCGGTACCGAGACATTGCCTCTGGATTTGGTGCCCACGGTGAACTTGTCTGCCCTGAGCACAGACCCGGGGCGAAGGCACCCCGCGCCACGTCAAAAATTCCCCAAGAGCTGCCGCTTGGGATTTTTCTGCACACATGGGGTCGAAGATCGGGACCACCAGCACCGGCATTTCTCTGACAGCTTGGCCTCTGGGATCCAGACCTGGCCTTTTGGGGCACTTGCACCTAGCAGAGTGTCCAGCTTCCCGAGAGCCGTCACCAGAATTTTGGACCCTAGAGGTGGTCTCTGTCGGTACCGAGACATTGCCTCTGGATTTGGTGCCCAGGGTGAACTTGTCTGCCCTGAGCACAGACCCGGGGCGAAGGCGCCCCGCGCCACGTCAAAAATTCCCCAAGAGCTGCCGCTTGCGATTTTGTACCACACATGGGGTCGGTGATCAGGACCACTAGCACCGGCATTTCTCTGACAACTTGGCCTCTGGGATCCAGACCTGGCCTTTTGGGGCACTTGCACCTAGCAGAGTGTCCAGCTTCCCGAGAGCCGTCGTCAGAATTTTGGACCCTAGAGGTGGTCTCTGTCCGTCCCGAGACATTGCCTCTGGATTTGGTGCCCACGGTGAACTTGTCTGCCCTGAGCACAGACCCGGGGCGAAGGCGCCCCGCGCCACGTCAAAAATTCCCCAAGAGCTGCCGCTTGCCATTTTGTACCACACATGTGGTCAGTGATCAGGACCACCAGCACCGGCATTTCTCTGACAGCTTGGCCTCTGGGATCCAGACCTGGCCTTTTGGGGCACTTGCACCTAGCAGAGTGTCCAGCTCCTTGCGAGCCGTCGCCAGAATTTTGGACCCTAGAGGTGGTCTCTGTCGGTCCCGAGACATTGCCTCTTGATTTGGTGCCCACGGTGAACTTGTCTGCCCTGAGCACAGACCCGGGGTGAAGGCGCCCGGCGCCACGTCAAAAATTCCCCAAGAGCTGCCGCTTGCGATTTTGCACCACACATGGGGTCGACGATCGGGACCACCAGCACCGGCATTTCTCTGACAGCTTGGCCTCTGAGGTCCACACCTGGCCTTTTGGGGCACTTGCACCTAGCAGAGTGTCCAGCTTCCCGAGAGCCCTCGCCAGAATTTTGGACCCTAGAGGTGGTCTCTGTCGTTCCCGAGACATTGCCTCTGGATTTGGTGGCCACGGTGAACTTGTCTGCCCTGAGCACAGACCCGGGGCGAAGGCGCCCGGCGCCACGTCAAAAATTCCCCAAGAGCTGCCGCTTGGGATTTTTCTGCACACATGGGGTCAGTGATCAGGACCACCAGCACCGGCATTTCTCTGACAGCTTGGCCTCTGGGATCCAGACCTGGCCTTTTGGGGCACTTGCACCTAGCAGAGTGTCCAGCTTCCCGAGAGCCGTCACCAGAATTTTGGACCCTAGAGGTGGTCTCTGTCGGTACCGAGACATTGCCTCTGGATTTGGTGCCCACGGTGAACTTGTCTGCCCTGAGCACAGACCCGGGGCGAAGGCGCCCGGCGCCACGTCAAAAATTCCCCAAGAGCTGCCGCTTGGGATTTTTCTGCACACATGGGGTCGGAGATCGGGACCACCAGCACCGGCATTTCTCTGACAGCTTGGCCTCTGGGATCCAGACCTGGCCTTTTGGGGCACTTGCACCTAGCAGAGTGTCCAGCTTCCCGAGAGCCGTCGCCAGAATTTTGGACCCTAGAGGTGGTCTCTGTCGGTCCCGAGACATTGCCTCTGGATTTGGTGCCCAGGGTGAACTTGTCTGCCCTGAGCACAGACCCGGGGCGAAGGCGCCCCGCGCCATGTCAAAAATTCCCCAAGAGCTGCCGCTTGCGATTTTGTACCACACATGGGGTCGGTGCTCAGGACCACTAGCACCGGCATTTCTCTGACAACTTGGCCTCTGGGATCCAGACCTGGCCTTTTGGGGCACTTGCACCTAGCAGAGTGTCCAGCTTCCCGAGAGCCCTCGCCAGAATTTTGGACCCTAGAGGTGGTCTCTGTCGTTCCCGAGACATTGCCTCTGGATTTGGTGCCCACGGTGAACTTGTCTGCCCTGAGCACAGACCCGGGGCGAAGGCGCCCCGCGCCACGTCAAAAATTCCCCAAGAACTGCCGCTTGCGATTTTGCACCACACATGGGGTCGGTGATCAGGACCACTAGCACCGGCATTTCTCTGACAACTTGGCCTCTGGGATCCAGACCTGGCCTTTTGGGGCACTTGCACCTAGCAGAGTGTCCAGCTTCCCGAGAGCCGTCGTCAGAATTTTGGACCCTAGAGGTGGTCTCTGTCCGTCCCGAGACATTGCCTCTGGATTTGGTGCCCACGGTGAACTTGTCTGCCCTGAGCACAGACCCGGGGCGAAGGCGCCCCGCGCCACGTCAAAAATTCCCCAAGAGCTGCCGCTTGGGATTTTTCTGCACACATGGGGTCGAAGATCGTGACCACCAGCACCGGCATTTCTCTGACAGCTTGGCCTCTGGGATCCAGACCTGGCCTTTTGGGGCACTTGCACCTAGCAGAGTGTCCAGCTCCTTGCGAGCCGTCGCCAGAATTTTGGACCCTAGAGGTGGTCTCTGTCGGTCCCGAGACATTGCCTCTTGATTTGGTGCCCACGGTGAACTTGTCTGCCCTGAGCACAGACCCGGGGTGAAGGCGCCCGGCGCCACGTCAAAAATTCCCCAAGAGCTGCCGCTTGCGATTTTGCACCACACATGGGGTCGACGATCGGGACCACCAGCACCGGCATTTCTCTGACAGCTTGGCCTCTGAGGTCCACACCTGGCCTTTTGGGGCACTTGCACCTAGCAGAGTGTCCAGCTTCCCGAGAGCCCTCGCCAGAATTTTGGACCCTAGAGGTGGTCTCTGTCGTTCCCGAGACATTGCCTCTGGATTTGGTGGCCACGGTGAACTTGTCTGCCCTGAGCACAGACCCGGGGCGAAGGCGCCCGGCGCCACGTCAAAAATTCCCCAAGAGCTGCCGCTTGGGATTTTTCTGCACACATGGGGTCAGTGATCAGGACCACCAGCACCGGCATTTCTCTGACAGCTTGGCCTCTGGGATCCAGACCTGGCCTTTTGGGGCACTTGCACCTAGCAGAGTGTCCAGCTTCCCGAGAGCCGTCACCAGAATTTTGGACCCTAGAGGTGGTCTCTGTCGGTACCGAGACATTGCCTCTGGATTTGGTGCCCACGGTGAACTTGTCTGCCCTGAGCACAGACCCGGGGCGAAGGCGCCCGGCGCCACGTCAAAAATTCCCCAAGAGCTGCCGCTTGGGATTTTTCTGCACACATGGGGTCGGAGATCGGGACCACCAGCACCGGCATTTCTCTGACAGCTTGGCCTCTGGGATCCAGACCTGGCCTTTTGGGGCACTTGCACCTAGCAGAGTGTCCAGCTTCCCGAGAGCCGTCGCCAGAATTTTGGACCCTAGAGGTGGTCTCTGTCGGTCCCGAGACATTGCCTCTGGATTTGGTGCCCAGGGTGAACTTGTCTGCCCTGAGCACAGACCCGGGGCGAAGGCGCCCCGCGCCATGTCAAAAATTCCCCAAGAGCTGCCGCTTGCGATTTTGTACCACACATGGGGTCGGTGATCAGGACCACTAGCACCGGCATTTCTCTGACAACTTGGCCTCTGGGATCCAGACCTGGCCTTTTGGGGCACTTGCACCTAGCAGAGTGTCCAGCTTCCCGAGAGCCCTCGCCAGAATTTTGGACCCTAGAGGTGGTCTCTGTCGTTCCCGAGACATTGCCTCTGGATTTGGTGCCCACGGTGAACTTGTCTGCCCTGAGCACAGACCCGGGGCGAAGGCGCCCCGCGCCACGTCAAAAATTCCCCAAGAACTGCCGCTTGCGATTTTGCACCACACATGGGGTCGGTGATCAGGACCACTAGCACCGGCATTTCTCTGACAACTTGGCCTCTGGGATCCAGACCTGGCCTTTTGGGGCACTTGCACCTAGCAGAGTGTCCAGCTTCCCGAGAGCCGTCGTCAGAATTTTGGACCCTAGAGGTGGTCTCTGTCCGTCCCGAGACATTGCCTCTGGATTTGGTGCCCACGGTGAACTTGTCTGCCCTGAGCACAGACCCGGGGCGAAGGCGCCCCGCGCCACGTCAAAAATTCCCCAAGAGCTGCCGCTTGGGATTTTTCTGCACACATGGGGTCGAAGATCGTGACCACCAGCACCGGCATTTCTCTGACAGCTTGGCCTCTGGGATCCAGACCTGGCCTTTTGGGGCACTTGCACCTAGCAGAGTGTCCAGCTTCCCGAGAGCCGTCACCAGAATTTTGGACCCTAGAGGTGGTCTCTGTCGGTACCGAGACATTGCCTCTGGATTTGGTGCCCACGGTGAACTTGTCTGCCCTGAGCACAGACCCGGGGCGAAGGCGCCCGGCGCCACGTCAAAAATTCCCCAAGAGCTGCCGCTTGGGATTTTTCTGCACACATGGGGTCGGAGATCGGGACCACCAGCACCGGCATTTCTCTGACAGCTTGGCCTCTGGGATCCAGACCTGGCCTTTTGGGGCACTTGCACCTAGCAGAGTGTCCAGCTTCCCAAGAGCCGTCGCCAGAATTTTGGACCCTAGAGGTGGTCTCTGTCGGTCCCGAGACATTGCCTCTGGATTTGGTGCCCAGGGTGAACTTGTCTGCCCTGAGCACAGACCCGGGGCGAAGGCGCCCGGCGCCACGTCAAAAATTCCCCAAGAGATGCCGCTTGGGATTTTTCTGCACACATGGGGTCGGAGATCGGGACCACCAGCACCGGCATTTCTCTGACAGCTTGGCCTCTGGGATCCAGACCTGGCCTTTTGGGGCACTTGCACCTAGCAGAGTGTCCAGCTCCTTGAGAGCCGTCGCCAGAATTTTGGACCCTAGAGGTGGTCTCTGTCGGTCCCGAGACATTGCCTCTGGATTTGGTGCCCACGGTGAACTTGTCTGCCCTGAGCACAGACCCGGGGTGAAGGCGCCCGGCGCCACGTCAAAAATTCCCCAAGAGCTGCCGCTTGCGATTTTGCACCACACATGGGGTCGGTGATCGGGACCACCAGCACCGGCATTTCTCTGACAGCTTGGCCTCTGGGATCCAGACCTGGCCTTTTGGGGCACTTGCACCTAGCAGAGTGTCCAGCTTCCCGAGAGCCGTCGCCAGAATTTTGGACCCTAGAGGTGGTCTCTGTCGTTCCCGAGACATTGCCTCTGGATTTGGTGCCCACGGTGAACTTGTCTGCCCTGAGCACAGACCCGGGGCGAAGGCGCCCGGCGCCACGTCAAAAATTCCCCAAGAGATGCCGCTTGGGATTTTTCTGCACACATGGGGTCGGAGATCGGGACCACCAGCACCGGCATTTCTCTGACAGCTTGGCCTCTGGGATCCAGACCTGGCCTTTTGGGGCACTTGCACCTAGCAGAGTGTCCAGCTTCCCGAGAGCCGTCGCCAGAATTTTGGACCCTAGAGGTGGGCTCTGTCGTTCCCGAGACATTGCCTCTGGATTTGGTGCCCACGGTGAACTTGTCTGCCCTGAGCACAGACCCGGGGCGAAGGCGCCCCGCGCCACGTCAAAAATTCCCCAAGAGATGCCGCTTGGGATTTTTCTGCACACATGGGGTCGGAGATCGGGACCACCAGCACCGGCATTTCTCTGACAGCTTGGCCTCTGGGATCCAGACCTGGCCTTTTGGGGCACTTGCACCTAGCAGAGTGTCCAGCTTCCCGAGAGCCCTCGCCAGAATTTTGGACCCTAGAGGTGGTCTCTGTCGTTCCCGAGACATTGCCTCTGGATTTGGTGCCCACGGTGAACTTGTCTGCCCTGAGCACAGACCCGGGGCGAAGGCGCCCCGCGCCACGTCAAAAATTCCCCAAGAACTGCCGCTTGCGATTTTGCACCACACATGGGGTCGGTGATCAGGACCACTAGCACCGGCATTTCTCTGACAACTTGGCCTCTGGGATCCAGACCTGGCCTTTTGGGGCACTTGCACCTAGCAGAGTGTCCAGCTTCCCGAGAGCCGTCGTCAGAATTTTGGACCCTAGAGGTGGTCTCTGTCGGTACCGAGACATTGCCTCTGGATTTGGTGCCCACGGTGAACTTGTCTGCCCTGAGCACAGACCCGGGGCGAAGGCACCCCGCGCCACGTCAAAAATTCCCCAAGAGCTGCCGCTTGGGATTTTTCTGCACACATGGGGTCGAAGATCGGGACCACCAGCACCGGCATTTCTCTGACAGCTTGGCCTCTGGGATCCAGACCTGGCCTTTTGGGGCACTTGCACCTAGCAGAGTGTCCAGCTTCCCGAGAGCCGTCACCAGAATTTTGGACCCTAGAGGTGGTCTCTGTCGGTACCGAGACATTGCCTCTGGATTTGGTGCCCAGGGTGAACTTGTCTGCCCTGAGCACAGACCCGGGGCGAAGGCGCCCCGCGCCACGTCAAAAATTCCCCAAGAGCTGCCGCTTGCGATTTTGTACCACACATGGGGTCGGTGATCAGGACCACTAGCACCGGCATTTCTCTGACAACTTGGCCTCTGGGATCCAGACCTGGCCTTTTGGGGCACTTGCACCTAGCAGAGTGTCCAGCTTCCCGAGAGCCGTCGTCAGAATTTTGGACCCTAGAGGTGGTCTCTGTCCGTCCCGAGACATTGCCTCTGGATTTGGTGCCCACGGTGAACTTGTCTGCCCTGAGCACAGACCCGGGGCGAAGGCGCCCCGCGCCACGTCAAAAATTCCCCAAGAGCTGCCGCTTGCCATTTTGTACCACACATGTGGTCAGTGATCAGGACCACCAGCACCGGCATTTCTCTGACAGCTTGGCCTCTGGGATCCAGACCTGGACTTTTGGGGCACTTGCACCTAGCAGAGTGTCCAGCTCCTTGCGAGCCGTCGCCAGAATTTTGGACCCTAGAGGTGGTCTCTGTCGGTCCCGAGACATTGCCTCTTGATTTGGTGCCCACGGTGAACTTGTCTGCCCTGAGCACAGACCCGGGGTGAAGGCGCCCGGCGCCACGTCAAAAATTCCCCAAGAGCTGCCGCTTGCGATTTTGCACCACACATGGGGTCGACGATCGGGACCACCAGCACCGGCATTTCTCTGACAGCTTGGCCTCTGAGGTCCACACCTGGCCTTTTGGGGCACTTGCACCTAGCAGAGTGTCCAGCTTCCCGAGAGCCCTCGCCAGAATTTTGGACCCTAGAGGTGGTCTCTGTCGTTCCCGAGACATTGCCTCTGGATTTGGTGGCCACGGTGAACTTGTCTGCCCTGAGCACAGACCCGGGGCGAAGGCGCCCGGCGCCACGTCAAAAATTCCCCAAGAGCTGCCGCTTGGGATTTTTCTGCACACATGGGGTCAGTGATCAGGACCACCAGCACCGGCATTTCTCTGACAGCTTGGCCTCTGGGATCCAGACCTGGCCTTTTGGGGCACTTGCACCTAGCAGAGTGTCCAGCTTCCCGAGAGCCGTCACCAGAATTTTGGACCCTAGAGGTGGTCTCTGTCGGTACCGAGACATTGCCTCTGGATTTGGTGCCCACGGTGAACTTGTCTGCCCTGAGCACAGACCCGGGGCGAAGGCGCCCGGCGCCACGTCAAAAATTCCCCAAGAGCTGCCGCTTGGGATTTTTCTGCACACATGGGGTCGGAGATCGGGACCACCAGCACCGGCATTTCTCTGACAGCTTGGCCTCTGGGATCCAGACCTGGCCTTTTGGGGCACTTGCACCTAGCAGAGTGTCCAGCTTCCCGAGAGCCGTCGCCAGAATTTTGGACCCTAGAGGTGGTCTCTGTCGGTCCCGAGACATTGCCTCTGGATTTGGTGCCCAGGGTGAACTTGTCTGCCCTGAGCACAGACCCGGGGCGAAGGCGCCCCGCGCCACGTCAAAAATTCCCCAAGAGCTGCCGCTTGCGATTTTGTACCACACATGGGGTCGGTGATCAGGACCACTAGCACCGGCATTTCTCTGACAACTTGGCCTCTGGGATCCAGACCTGGCCTTTTGGGGCACTTGCACCTAGCAGAGTGTCCAGCTTCCCGAGAGCCCTCGCCAGAATTTTGGACCCTAGAGGTGGTCTCTGTCGTTCCCGAGACATTGCCTCTGGATTTGGTGCCCACGGTGAACTTGTCTGCCCTGAGCACAGACCCGGGGCGAAGGCGCCCCGCGCCACGTCAAAAATTCCCCAAGAACTGCCGCTTGCGATTTTGCACCACACATGGGGTCGGTGATCAGGACCACTAGCACCGGCATTTCTCTGACAACTTGGCCTCTGGGATCCAGAGCTGGCCTTTTGGGGCACTTGCACCTAGCAGAGTGTCCAGCTTCCCGAGAGCCGTCGTCAGAATTTTGGACCCTAGAGGTGGTCTCTGTCCGTCCCGAGACATTGCCTCTGGATTTGGTGCCCACGGTGAACTTGTCTGCCCTGAGCACAGACCCGGGGCGAAGGCGCCCCGCGCCACGTCAAAAATTCCCCAAGAGCTGCCGCTTGGGATTTTTCTGCACACATGGGGTCGAAGATCGTGACCACCAGCACCGGCATTTCTCTGACAGCTTGGCCTCTGGGATCCAGACCTGGCCTTTTGGGGCACTTGCACCTAGCAGAGTGTCCAGCTTCCCGAGAGCCGTCACCAGAATTTTGGACCCTAGAGGTGGTCTCTGTCGGTACCGAGACATTGCCTCTGGATTTGGTGCCCACGGTGAACTTGTCTGCCCTGAGCACAGACCCGGGGCGAAGGCGCCCGGCGCCACGTCAAAAATTCCCCAAGAGCTGCCGCTTGGGATTTTTCTGCACACATGGGGTCGGAGATCGGGACCACCAGCACCGGCATTTCTCTGACAGCTTGGCCTCTGGGATCCAGACCTGGCCTTTTGGGGCACTTGCACCTAGCAGAGTGTCCAGCTTCCCGAGAGCCGTCGCCAGAATTTTGGACCCTAGAGGTGGTCTCTGTCGGTCCCGAGACATTGCCTCTGGATTTGGTGCCCAGGGTGAACTTGTCTGCCCTGAGCACAGACCCGGGGCGAAGGCGCCCGGCGCCACGTCAAAAATTCCCCAAGAGATGCCGCTTGGGATTTTTCTGCACACATGGGGTCGGAGATCGGGACCACCAGCACCGGCATTTCTCTGACAGCTTGGCCTCTGGGATCCAGACCTGGCCTTTTGGGGCACTTGCACCTAGCAGAGTGTCCAGCTCCTTGAGAGCCGTCGCCAGAATTTTGGACCCTAGAGGTGGTCTCTGTCGGTCCCGAGACATTGCCTCTGGATTTGGTGCCCACGGTGAACTTGTCTGCCCTGAGCACAGACCCGGGGTGAAGGCGCCCGGCGCCACGTCAAAAATTCCCCAAGAGCTGCCGCTTGCGATTTTGCACCACACATGGGGTCGGTGATCGGGACCACCAGCACCGGCATTTCTCTGACAGCTTGGCCTCTGGGATCCAGACCTGGCCTTTTGGGGCACTTGCACCTAGCAGAGTGTCCAGCTTCCCGAGAGCCGTCGCCAGAATTTTGGACCCTAGAGGTGGTCTCTGTCGTTCCCGAGACATTGCCTCTGGATTTGGTGCCCACGGTGAACTTGTCTGCCCTGAGCACAGACCCGGGGCGAAGGCGCCCGGCGCCACGTCAAAAATTCCCCAAGAGATGCCGCTTGGGATTTTTCTGCACACATGGGGTCGGAGATCGGGACCACCAGCACCGGCATTTCTCTGACAGCTTGGCCTCTGGGATCCAGACCTGGCCTTTTGGGGCACTTGCACCTAGCAGAGTGTCCAGCTTCCCGAGAGCCGTCGCCAGAATTTTGGACCCTAGAGGTGGGCTCTGTCGTTCCCGAGACATTGCCTCTGGATTTGGTGCCCACGGTGAACTTGTCTGCCCTGAGCACAGACCCGGGGCGAAGGCGCCCCGCGCCACGTCAAAAATTCCCCAAGAGATGCCGCTTGGGATTTTTCTGCACACATGGGGTCGGAGATCGGGACCACCAGCACCGGCATTTCTCTGACAGCTTGGCCTCTGGGATCCAGACCTGGCCTTTTGGGGCACTTGCACCTAGCAGAGTGTCCAGCTTCCCGAGAGCCGTCGCCAGAATTTTGGACCCTAGAGGTGGGCTCTGTCGTTCCCGAGTCATTGCCTCTGGATTTGGTGCCCACGGTGAACTTGTCTGCCCTGAGCACAGACCCGGGGCGAAGGCGCCCCGCGCCACGTCAAAAATTCCCCAAGAGATGCCGCTTGGGATTTTTCTGCACACATGGGGTCGGAGATCGGGACCACCAGCACCGGCATTTCTCTGACAGCTTGGCCTCTGGGATCCAGACCTGGCCTTTTGGGGCACTTGCACCTAGCAGAGTGTCCAGCTTCCCGAGAGCCGTCGCCAGAATTTTGGACCCTAGAGGTGGGCTCTGTCGGTCCCGAGACATTGCCTCTGGATTTGGTGCCCACGGTGAACTTGTCTGCCCTGAGCACAGACCCGGGGCGAAGGCGCCCGGCGCCACGTCAAAAATTCCCCAAGAGCTGCCGCTTGGGATTTTTCTGCACACATGGGGTCGGAGATCGGGACCACCAGCACCGGCATTTCTCTGACAGCTTGGCCTCTGGGATCCAGACCTGGCCTTTTGGGGCACTTGCACCTAGCAGAGTGTCCAGCTTCCCGAGAGCCGTCGCCAGAATTTTGGACCCTAGAGGTGGGCTCTGTCGGTCCCGAGACATTGCCTCTGGATTTGGTGCCCACGGTGAACTTGTCTGCCCTGAGCACAGACCCGGGGCGAAGGCGCCCCGCGCCACGTCAAAAATTCCCCAAGAGCTGCCGCTTGGGATTTTTCTGCACTCATGGGGTCGGTGATCGGGACCACCAGCACCGGCATTTCTCTGACAGCTTGGCCTCTGGGATCCAGACCTGGCCTTTTGGGGCACTTGCACCTAGCAGAGTGTCCAGCTCCTTGAGAGCCATCGTCAGAATTATGGACCCTAGAGGTGGGCTCTGTCGGTCCCGAGACATTGCCTCTGGATTTGGTGCCCAGGGTGAACTTGTCTGCCCTGAGCACAGACCCGGGGCGAAGGCGCCCGGCGCCACGTCAAAAATTCCCCAAGAGCTGCCGCTTGCGATTTTGCACCACACATGGGGTCGGTGATCGGGACCACCAGCACCGGCATTTCTCTGACAGCTTGGCCTCTGGGATCCAGACCTGGCCTTTTGGGGCACTTGTACCTAGCAGAGTGTCCAGCTCCTTGAGAGCCCTCGCCAGAATTTTGGACCCTAGAGGTGGGCTCTGTCGGTCCCGAGACATTGCCTCTGGATTTGGTGCCCACGGTGAACTTGTCTGCCCTGAGCACAGACCCGGGGCGAAGGCGCCCGGCGCCACGTCAAAAATTCCCCAAGAGCTGGCGCTAGGGATTTTTCTGCACACATGGGGTCGGAGATCGGGACCACCAGCACCGGCATTTCTCTGACAGCTTGGCCTCTGGGATCCAGACCTGGCCTTTTGGGGCACTTGCACCTAGCAGAGTGTCCAGCTTCCCGAGAGCCGTCGCCAGAATTTTGGACCCTAGAGGTGGGCTCTGTCGGTCCCGAGACATTGCCTCTGGATTTGGTGCCCACGGTGAACTTGTCTGCCCTGAGCACAGACCCGGGGCGAAGGCGCCCCGCGCCACGTCAAAAATTCCCCAAGAGCTGCCGCTTGAGATTTTGCACCACACATGGGTCTGTGATCGGGACCACCAGCACCGGCATTTCTCTGACAGCTTGGCCTCTGGGATCCAGACCTGGCCTTTTGGGGCACTTGCACCTAGCAGAGTGTCCAGCTCCTTGAGAGTCATCGTCAGAATTATGGACCCTAGAGGTGGGCTCTGTCGGTCCTGAGACATTGCCTCTGGATTTGGTGCCCACGGTGAACTTGTCTGCCCTGAGCACAGACCCGGGGCGAAGGCGCCCGGCGCCACGTCAAAAATTCCCCAAGAGCTGCCGCTTGCGATTTTGTACCACACATGGGGTCAGTGACCAGGACCACCAGCACCGGCATTTCTCTGACAGCTTGGCTTCTGGGATCCAGACCTGGCCTTTTGGGGCACTTGCACCTAGCAGAGTGTCCAGCTCCTTGAGAGCCCTCGCCAGAATTTTGGACCCTAGAGGTGGTCTCTGTCGGTCCCGAGACTTTGCCTCTGGATTTGGTGCCCACGGTGAACTTGTCTGCCCTGAGCACAGACCCGGGGTGAAGGCGCCCGGCGCCACGTCAAAAATTCCCCAAGAGCTGCCGCTTGGGATTTTTCTGCACACATGGGGTCGAAGATCGGGACCACCAGCACCGGCATTTCTCTGACAGCTTGGCCTCTGGGATCCAGACCTGGCCTTTTGGGGCACTTGCCCCTAGCAGAGTGTCCAGCTTCCCGAGAGCCGTCACCAGAATTTTGGACCCTAGAGGTGGGCTCTGTCGGTCCCGAGACATTGCCTCTGGATTTGGTGCCCACGGTGAACTTGTCTGCCCTGAGCACAGACCCGGGGCGAAGGCGCCCCGCGCCACGTCAAAAATTCCCCAAGAGCTGCCGCTTGCGATTTTGCACCACACATGGGGTCGGTGATCGGGACCACCAGCACCGGCATTTCTCTGACAGCTTGGCCTCTGGGATCCAGACCTGGCCTTTTGGGGCACTTGCACCTAGCAGAGTGTCCAGCTTCCCGAGAGCCCTCGCCAGAATTTTGGACCCTAGAGGTGGTCTCTGTCGTTCCCGAGACATTGCCTCTGGATTTGGTGCCCACGGTGAACTTGTCTGCCCTGAGCACAGACCCGGGGCGAAGGCGCCCCGCGCCACGTCAAAAATTCCCCAAGAACTGCCGCTTGCGATTTTGCACCACACATGGGGTCGGTGATCAGGACCACTAGCACCGGCATTTCTCTGACAACTTGGCCTCTGGGATCCAGACCTGGCCTTTTGGGGCACTTGCACCTAGCAGAGTGTCCAGCTTCCCGAGAGCCGTCGTCAGAATTTTGGACCCTAGAGGTGGTCTCTGTCCGTCCCGAGACATTGCCTCTGGATTTGGTGCCCACGGTGAACTTGTCTGCCCTGAGCACAGACCCGGGGCGAAGGCGCCCCGCGCCACGTCAAAAATTCCCCAAGAGCTGCCGCTTGGGATTTTTCTGCACACATGGGGTCGAAGATCGGGACCACCAGCACCGGCATTTCTCTGACAGCTTGGCCTCTGGGATCCAGACCTGGCCTTTTGGGGCACTTGCACCTAGCAGAGTGTCCAGCTTCCCGAGAGCCGTCACCAGAATTTTGGACCCTAGAGGTGGTCTCTGTCGGTACCGAGACATTGCCTCTGGATTTGGTGCCCACGGTGAACTTGTCTGCCCTGAGCACAGACCCGGGGCGAAGGCGCCCGGCGCCACGTCAAAAATTCCCCAAGAGCTGCCGCTTGGGATTTTTCTGCACACATGGGGTCGGAGATCGGGACCACCAGCACCGGCATTTCTCTGACAGCTTGGCCTCTGGGATCCAGACCTGGCCTTTTGGGGCACTTGCACCTAGCAGAGTGTCCAGCTTCCCGAGAGCCGTCGCCAGAATTTTGGACCCTAGAGGTGGTCTCTGTCGGTCCCGAGACATTGCCTCTGGATTTGGTGCCCAGGGTGAACTTGTCTGCCCTGAGCACAGACCCGGGGCGAAGGCGCCCCGCGCCACGTCAAAAATTCCCCAAGAGCTGCCGCTTGCGATTTTGTACCACACATGGGGTCGGTGATCAGGACCACTAGCACCGGCATTTCTCTGACAACTTGGCCTCTGGGATCCAGACCTGGCCTTTTGGGGCACTTGCACCTAGCAGAGTGTCCAGCTTCCCGAGAGCCGTCGTCAGAATTTTGGACCCTAGAGGTGGTCTCTCTCCGTCCCGAGACATTGCCTCTGGATTTGGTGCCCACGGTGAACTTGTCTGCCCTGAGCACAGACCCGGCGCGAAGGCGCCCCGCGCCACGTCAAAAATTCCCCAAGAGCTGCCGCTTGCCATTTTGTACCACACATGGGGTCAGTGATCAGGACCACCAGCACCGGCATTTCTCTGACAGCTTGGCCTCTGGGATCCAGACCTGGCCTTTTGGGGCACTTGCACCTAGCAGAGTGTCCAGCTCCTTGAGAGCCGTCGCCAGAATTTTGGACCCTAGAGGTGGTCTCTGTCGGTCCCGAGACATTGCCTCTTGATTTGGTGCCCACGGTGAACTTGTCTGCCCTGAGCACAGACCCGGGGTGAAGGCGCCCGGCGCCACGTCAAAAATTCCCCAAGAGCTGCCGCTTGGGATTTTTCTGCACACATGGGGTCGGAGATCGGGACCACCAGCACCGGCATTTCTCTGACAGCTTGGCCTCTGGGATCCAGACCTGGCCTTTTGGGGCACTTGCACCTAGCAGAGTGTCCAGCTTCCCGAGAGCCGTCGCCAGAATTTTGGACCCTAGAGGTGGTCTCTGTCGGTCCCGAGACATTGCCTCTGGATTTGGTGCCCAGGGTGAACTTGTCTGCCCTGAGCACAGACCCGGGGCGAAGGCGCCCCGCGCCGCGTCAAAAATTCCCCAAGAGCTGCCGCTTGCGATTTTGTACCACACATGGGGTCGGTGATCAGGACCACTAGCACCGGCATTTCTCTGACAACTTGGCCTCTGGGATCCAGACCTGGCCTTTTGGGGCACTTGCACCTAGCAGAGTGTCCAGCTTCCCGAGAGCCGTCGTCAGAATTTTGGACCCTAGAGGTGGTCTCTCTCCGTCCCGAGACATTGCCTCTGGATTTGGTGCCCACGGTGAACTTGTCTGCCCTGAGCACAGACCCGGCGCGAAGGCGCCCCGCGCCACGTCAAAAATTCCCCAAGAGCTGCCGCTTGCCATTTTGTACCACACATGGGGTCAGTGATCAGGACCACCAGCACCGGCATTTCTCTGACAGCTTGGCCTCTGGGATCCAGACCTGGCCTTTTGGGGCACTTGCACCTAGCAGAGTGTCCAGCTCCTTGAGAGCCGTCGCCAGAATTTTGGACCCTAGAGGTGGTCTCTGTCGGTCCCGAGACATTGCCTCTTGATTTGGTGCCCACGGTGAACTTGTCTGCCCTGAGCACAGACCCGGGGTGAAGGCGCCCGGCGCCACGTCAAAAATTCCCCAAGAGCTGCCGCTTGCGATTTTGCACCACACATGGGGTCGACGATCGGGACCACCAGCACCGGCATTTCTCTGACAGCTTGGCCTCTGAGGTCCACACCTGGCCTTTTGGGGCACTTGCACCTAGCAGAGTGTCCAGCTTCCCGAGAGCCCTCGCCAGAATTTTGGACCCTAGAGGTGGTCTCTGTCGTTCCCGAGACATTGCCTCTGGATTTGGTGCCCACGGTGAACTTGTCTGCCCTGAGCACAGACCCGGGGCGAAGGCGCCCGGCGCCACGTCAAAAATTCCCCAAGAGCTGCCGCTTGGGATTTTTCTGCACACATGGGGTCAGTGATCAGGACCACCAGCACCGGCATTTCTCTGACAGCTTGGCCTCTGGGATCCAGACCTGGCCTTTTGGGGCACTTGCACCTAGCAGAGTGTCCAGCTCCTTGAGAGCCGTCGCCAGAATTTTGGACCCTAGAGGTGGTCTCTGTCGGTCCCGAGACATTGCCTCTGGATTTGGTGCCCACGGTGAACTTGTCTGCCCTGAGCACAGATCCGGGGCGAAGGCGCCCGGCGCCACGTCAAAAATTCCCCAAGAGCTGCCGCTTGGGATTTTTCTGCACACATGGGGTCGGAGATCGGGACCACCAGCACCGGCATTTCTCTGACAGCTTGGCCTCTGGGATCCAGACCTGGCCTTTTGGGGCACTTGCACCTAGCAGAGTGTCCAGCTTCCCGAGAGCCGTCGCCAGAATTTTGGACCCTAGAGGTGGGCTCTGTCGTTCCCGAGACATTGCCTCTGGATTTGGTGCCCACGGTGAACTTGTCTGCCCTGA
The DNA here is from genome assembly GCF_059628265.1 of Tinamus guttatus. NCBI lineage: Eukaryota > Metazoa > Chordata > Aves > Tinamiformes > Tinamidae > Tinamus > Tinamus guttatus. Next base: position 177,512 of record NW_028289299.1, read on the forward strand.
GCACAGACCCGGGGCGAAGGCGCCCGGCGCCACGTCAAAAATTCCCCAAGAGATGCCGCTTGGGATTTTTCTGCACACATGGGGTCGGAGATCGGGACCACCAGCACCGGCATTTCTCTGACAGCTTGGCCTCTGGGATCCAGACCTGGCCTTTTGGGGCACTTGCACCTAGCAGAGTGTCCAGCTTCCCGAGAGCCCTCGCCAGAATTTTGGACCCTAGAGGTGGTCTCTGTCGTTCCCGAGACATTGCCTCTGGATTTGGTGCCCACGGTGAACTTGTCTGCCCTGAGCACAGACCCGGGGCGAAGGCGCCCCGCGCCACGTCAAAAATTCCCCAAGAACTGCCGCTTGCGATTTTGCACCACACATGGGGTCGGTGATCAGGACCACTAGCACCGGCATTTCTCTGACAACTTGGCCTCTGGGATCCAGACCTGGCCTTTTGGGGCACTTGCACCTAGCAGAGTGTCCAGCTTCCCGAGAGCCGTCGTCAGAATTTTGGACCCTAGAGGTGGTCTCTGTCCGTCCCGAGACATTGCCTCTGGATTTGGTGCCCACGGTGAACTTGTCTGCCCTGAGCACAGACCCGGGGCGAAGGCGCCCCGCGCCACGTCAAAAATTCCCCAAGAGCTGCCGCTTGCGATTTTTCTGCACACATGGGGTCGAAGATCGGGACCACCAGCACCGGCATTTCTCTGACAGCTTGGCCTCTGGGATCCAGACCTGGCCTTTTGGGGCACTTGCACCTAGCAGAGTGTCCAGCTTCCCGAGAGCCGTCACCAGAATTTTGGACCCTAGAGGTGGTCTCTGTCGGTACCGAGACATTGCCTCTGGATTTGGTGCCCACGGTGAACTTGTCTGCCCTGAGCACAGACCCGGGGCGAAGGCGCCCGGCGCCACGTCAAAAATTCCCCAAGAGCTGCCGCTTGGGATTTTTCTGCACACATGGGGTCGAAGATCGGGACCACCAGCACTGGCATTTCTCTGACAGCTTGGCCTCTGGGATCCAGACCTGGCCTTTTGGGGCACTTGCACCTAGCAGAGTGTCCAGCTTCCCGAGAGCCGTCGCCAGAATTTTGGACCCTAGAGGTGGTCTCTGTCGGTCCCGAGACATTGCCTCTGGATTTGGTGCCCAGGGTGAACTTGTCTGCCCTGAGCACAGACCCGGGGCGAAGGCGCCCCGCGCCACGTCAAAAATTCCCCAAGAGCTGCCGCTTGCGATTTTGTACCACACATGGGGTCGGTGATCAGGACCACTAGCACCGGCATTTCTCTGACAACTTGGCCTCTGGGATCCAGACCTGGCCTTTTGGGGCACTTGCACCTAGCAGAGTGTCCAGCTTCCCGAGAGCCGTCGTCAGAATTTTGGACCCTAGAGGTGGTCTCTGTCCGTCCCGAGACATTGCCTCTGGATTTGGTGCCCACGGTGAACTTGTCTGCCCTGAGCACAGACCCGGGGCGAAGGCGCCCCGCGCCACATCAAAAATTCCCCAAGAGCTGCCGCTTGCCATTTTGTACCACACATGGGGTCAGTGATCAGGACCACCAGCACCGGCATTTCTCTGACAGCTTGGCCTCTGGGATCCAGACCTGGCCTTTTGGGGCACTTGCACCTAGCAGAGTGTCCAGCTCCTTGAGAGCCGTCGCCAGAATTTTGGACCCTAGAGGTGGTCTCTGTCGGTCCCGAGACATTGCCTCTTGATTTGGTGCCCACGGTGAACTTGTCTGCCCTGAGCACAGACCCGGGGTGAAGGCGCCCGGCGCCACGTCAAAAATTCCCCAAGAGCTGCCGCTTGCGATTTTGCACCACACATGGGGTCGACGATCGGGACCACCAGCACCGGCATTTCTCTGACAGCTTGGCCTCTGAGGTCCACACCTGGCCTTTTGGGGCACTTGCACCTAGCAGAGTGTCCAGCTTCCCGAGAGCCCTCGCCAGAATTTTGGACCCTAGAGGTGGTCTCTGTCGTTCCCGAGACATTGCCTCTGGATTTGGTGCCCACGGTGAACTTGTCTGCCCTGAGCACAGACCCGGGGCGAAGGCGCCCGGCGCCACGTCAAAAATTCCCCAAGAGCTGCCGCTTGGGATTTTTCTGCACACATGGGGTCAGTGATCAGGACCACCAGCACCGGCATTTCTCTGACAGCTTGGCCTCTGGGATCCAGACCTGGCCTTTTGGGGCACTTGCACCTAGCAGAGTGTCCAGCTCCTTGAGAGCCGTCGCCAGAATTTTGGACCCTAGAGGTGGTCTCTGTCGGTCCCGAGACATTGCCTCTGGATTTGGTGCCCACGGTGAACTTGTCTGCCCTGAGCACAGACCCGGGGCGAAGGCGCCCGGCGCCACGTCAAAAATTCCCCAAGAGCTGCCGCTTGGGATTTTTCTGCACACATGGGGTCGGAGATCGGGACCACCAGCACCGGCATTTCTCTGACAGCTTGGCCTCTGGGATCCAGACCTGGCCTTTTGGGGCACTTGCACCTAGCAGAGTGTCCAGCTTCCCGAGAGCCGTCGCCAGAATTTTGGACCCTAGAGGTGGGCTCTGTCGTTCCCGAGACATTGCCTCTGGATTTGGTGCCCACGGTGAACTTGTCTGCCCTGAGCACAGACCCGGGGCGAAGGCGCCCGGCGCCACGTCAAAAATTCCCCAAGAGATGCCGCTTGGGATTTTTCTGCACACATGGGGTCGGAGATCGGGACCACCAGCACCGGCATTTCTCTGACAGCTTGGCCTCTGGGATCCAGACCTGGCCTTTTGGGGCACTTGCACCTAGCAGAGTGTCCAGCTTCCCGAGAGCCGTCGCCAGAATTTTGGACCCTAGAGGTGGGCTCTGTCGGTCCCGAGACATTGCCTCTGGATTTGGTGCCCACGGTGAACTTGTCTGCCCTGAGCACAGACCCGGGGCGAAGGCGCCCGGCGCCACGTCAAAAATTCCCCAAGAGCTGCCGCTTGGGATTTTTCTGCACACATGGGGTCGGTGATCGGGACCACCAGCACCGGCATTTCTCTGACAGCTTGGTCTCTGGGATCCAGACCTGGCCTTTTGGGGCACTTGCACCTAGCAGAGTGTCCAGCTTCCCGAGAGCCGTCGCCAGAATTTTGGACCCTAGAGGTGGTCTCTGTCGGTCCCGAGACATTGCCTCTGGATTTGGTGCCCAGGGTGAACTTGTCTGCCCTGAGCACAGACCCGGGGCGAAGGCGCCCGGCGCCACGTCAAAAATTCCCCAAGAGCTGCCGCTTGGGATTTTTCTGCACACATGGGGTCGGAGATCGGGACCACCAGCACCGGCATTTCTCTGACAGCTTGGCCTCTGGGATCCAGACCTGGCCTTTTGGGGCACTTGCACCTAGCAGAGTGTCCAGATTCCCGAGAGCCGTCGCCAGAATTTTGGACCCTAGAGGTGGTCTCTGTCGGTCCCGAGACATTGCCTCTGGATTTGGTGCCCAGGGTGAACTTGTCTGCCCTGAGCACAGACCCGGGGCGAAGGCGCCCCGCGCCATGTCAAAAATTCCCCAAGAGCTGCCGCTTGCGATTTTGCACCACACATGGGGTCGGTGATCGGGACCACCAGCACCGGCATTTCTCTGACAGCTTGGCCTCTGGGATCCAGACCTGGCCTTTTGGGGCACTTGCACCTAGCAGAGTGTCCAGCTCCTTGAGAGCCATCGTCAGAATTATGGACCCTAGAGGTGGGCTCTGTCGGTCCCGAGACATTGCCTCTGGATTTGGTGCCCAGGGTGAACTTGTCTGCCCTGAGCACAGACCCGGGGCGAAGGCGCCCGGCGCCACGTCAAAAATTCCCCAAGAGCTGCCGCTTGCGATTTTGCACCACACATGGGGTCGGTGATCGGGACCACCAGCACCGGCATTTCTCTGACAGCTTGGCCTCTGGGATCCAGACCTGGCCTTTTGGGGCACTTGTACCTAGCAGAGTGTCCAGCTCCTTGAGAGCCCTCGCCAGAATTTTGGACCCTAGAGGTGGGCTCTGTCGGTCCCGAGACATTGCCTCTGGATTTGGTGCCCACGGTGAACTTGTCTGCCCTGAGCACAGACCCGGGGCGAAGGCGCCCGGCGCCACGTCAAAAATTCCCCAAGAGCTGCCGCTTGGGATTTTTCTGCACACATGGGGTCGGAGATCGGGACCACCAGCACCGGCATTTCTCTGACAGCTTGGCCTCTGGGATCCAGACCTGGCCTTTTGGGGCACTTGCACCTAGCAGAGTGTCCAGCTTCCCGAGAGCCGTCGTCAGAATTATGGACCCTAGAGGTGGGCTCTGTCGGTCCCGAGACATTGCCTCTGGATTTGGTGCCCACGGTGAACTTGTCTGCCCTGAGCACAGACCCGGGGTGAAGGCGCCCCGCGCCACGTCAAAAATTCCCCAAGAGCTGCCGCTTGCGATTTTGCACCACACATGGGGTCGGTGATCGGGACCACCAGCACCGGCATTTCTCTGACAGCTTGGCCTCTGGGATCCAGACCTGGCCTTTTGGGGCACTTGCACCTAGCAGAGTGTCCAACTTCCCGAGAGCCGTCGCCAGAATTTTGGACCCTAGAGGTGGGCTCTGTCGGTCCCGAGACATTGCCTCTGGATTTGGTGCCCACGGTGAACTTGTCTGCCCTGAGCACAGACCCGGGGTGAAGGCGCCCGGCGCCACGTCAAAAATTCCCCAAGAGCTGCCGCTTGCGATTTTGCACCACACATGGGGTCGACGATCGGGACCACCAGCACCGGCATTTCTCTGACAGCTTGGCCTCTGGGATCCACACCTGGCCTTTTGGGGCACTTGCACCTAGCAGAGTGTCCAGCTTCCCGAGAGCCCTCGCCAGAATTTTGGACCCTAGAGGTGGTCTCTGTCGTTCCCGAGACATTGCCTCTGGATTTGGTGCCCACGGTGAACTTGTCTGCCCTGAGCACAGACCCGGGGCGAAGGCGCCCGGCGCCACGTCAAAAATTCCCCAAGAGCTGCCGCTTGGGATTTTTCTGCACACATGGGGTCAGTGATCAGGACCACCAGCACCGGCATTTCTCTGACAGCTTGGCCTCTGGGATCCAGACCTGGCCTTTTGGGGCACTTGCACCTAGCAGAGTGTCCAGCTCCTTGAGAGCCGTCGCCAGAATTTTGGACCCTAGAGGTGGTCTCTGTCGGTCCCGAGACATTGCCTCTGGATTTGGTGCCCACGGTGAACTTGTCTGCCCTGAGCACAGACCCGGGGCGAAGGCGCCCGGCGCCACGTCAAAAATTCCCCAAGAGCTGCCGCTTGGGATTTTTCTGCACACATGGGGTCGGAGATCGGGACCACCAGCACCGGCATTTCTCTGACAGCTTGGCCTCTGGGATCCAGACCTGGCCTTTTGGGGCACTTGCACCTAGCAGAGTGTCCAGCTTCCCGAGAGCCGTCGCCAGAATTTTGGACCCTAGAGGTGGGCTCTGTCGTTCCCGAGACATTGCCTCTGGATTTGGTGCCCACGGTGAACTTGTCTGCCCTGAGCACAGACCCGGGGCGAAGGCGCCCGGCGCCACGTCAAAAATTCCCCAAGAGATGCCGCTTGGGATTTTTCTGCACACATGGGGTCGGAGATCGGGACCACCAGCACCGGCATTTCTCTGACAGCTTGGCCTCTGGGATCCAGACCTGGCCTTTTGGGGCACTTGCACCTAGCAGAGTGTCCAGCTTCCCGAGAGCCGTCGCCAGAATTTTGGACCCTAGAGGTGGGCTCTGTCGGTCCCGAGACATTGCCTCTGGATTTGGTGCCCACGGTGAACTTGTCTGCCCTGAGCACAGACCCGGGGCGAAGGCGCCCGGCGCCACGTCAAAAATTCCCCAAGAGCTGCCGCTTGGGATTTTTCTGCACACATGGGGTCGGTGATCGGGACCACCAGCACCGGCATTTCTCTGACAGCTTGGTCTCTGGGATCCAGACCTGGCCTTTTGGGGCACTTGCACCTAGCAGAGTGTCCAGCTTCCCGAGAGCCGTCGCCAGAATTTTGGACCCTAGAGGTGGTCTCTGTCGGTCCCGAGACATTGCCTCTGGATTTGGTGCCCAGGGTGAACTTGTCTGCCCTGAGCACAGACCCGGGGCGAAGGCGCCCGGCGCCACGTCAAAAATTCCCCAAGAGCTGCCGCTTGGGATTTTTCTGCACACATGGGGTCGGAGATCGGGACCACCAGCACCGGCATTTCTCTGACAGCTTGGCTTCTGGGATCCAGACCTGGCCTTTTGGGGCACTTGCACCTAGCAGAGTGTCCAGCTTCCCGAGAGCCGTCGCCAGAATTTTGGACCCTAGAGGTGGTCTCTGTCGGTCCCGAGACATTGCCTCTGGATTTGGTGCCCAGGGTGAACTTGTCTGCCCTGAGCACAGACCCGGGGCGAAGGCGCCCCGCGCCATGTCAAAAATTCCCCAAGAGCTGCCGCTTGCGATTTTGCACCACACATGGGGTCGGTGATCGGGACCACCAGCACCGGCATTTCTCTGACAGCTTGGCCTCTGGGATCCAGACCTGGCCTTTTGGGGCACTTGCACCTAGCAGAGTGTCCAGCTCCTTGAGAGCCATCGTCAGAATTATGGACCCTAGAGGTGGGCTCTGTCGGTCCCGAGACATTGCCTCTGGATTTGGTGCCCAGGGTGAACTTGTCTGCCCTGAGCACAGACCCGGGGCGAAGGCGCCCGGCGCCACGTCAAAAATTCCCCAAGAGCTGCCGCTTGCGATTTTGCACCACACATGGGGTCGGTGATCGGGACCACCAGCACCGGCATTTCTCTGACAGCTTGGCCTCTGGGATCCAGACCTGGCCTTTTGGGGCACTTGTACCTAGCAGAGTGTCCAGCTCCTTGAGAGCCCTCGCCAGAATTTTGGACCCTAGAGGTGGGCTCTGTCGGTCCCGGACATTGCCTCTGGATTTGGTGCCCACGGTGAACTTGTCTGCCCTGAGCACAGACCCGGGGCGAAGGCGCCCGGCGCCACGTCAAAAATTCCCCAAGAGCTGCCGCTTGGGATTTTTCTGCACACATGGGGTCGGAGATCGGGACCACCAGCACCGGCATTTCTCTGACAGCTTGGCCTCTGGGATCCAGACCTGGCCTTTTGGGGCACTTGCACCTAGCAGAGTGTCCAGCTTCCCGAGAGCCGTCGTCAGAATTATGGACCCTAGAGGTGGGCTCTGTCGGTCCCGAGACATTGCCTCTGGATTTGGTGCCCACGGTGAACTTGTCTGCCCTGAGCACAGACCCGGGGTGAAGGCGCCCCGCGCCACGTCAAAAATTCCCCAAGAGCTGCCGCTTGCGATTTTGCACCACACATGGGGTCGGTGATCGGGACCACCAGCACCGGCATTTCTCTGACAGCTTGGCCTCTGGGATCCAGACCTGGCCTTTTGGGGCACTTGCACCTAGCAGAGTGTCCAACTTCCCGAGAGCCGTCGCCAGAATTTTGGACCCTAGAGGTGGTCTCTGTCGTTCCCGAGACATTGCCTCTGGATTTGGTGCCCACGGTGAACTTGTCTGCCCTGAGCACAGACCCGGGGCGAAGGCGCCCGGCGCCACGTCAAAAATTCCCCAAGAGCTGCCGCTTGCGATTTTGCACCACACATGGGGTCGGTGATCGGGACCACCAGCACCGGCATTTCTCTGACAGCTTGGCCTCTGGGATCCAGACCTGGCCTTTTGGGGCACTTGCACCTAGCAGAGTGTCCAGCTTCCCGAGAGCCCTCGCCAGAATTTTGGACCCTAGAGGTGGTCTCTGTCGTTCCCGAGACATTGCCTCTGGATTTGGTGCCCACGGTGAACTTGTCTGCCCTGAGCACAGACCCGGGGCGAAGGCGCCCGGCGCCACGTCAAAAATTCCCCAAGAGATGCCGCTTGGGATTTTTCTGCACACATGGGGTCGGAGATCGGGACCACCAGCACCGGCATTTCTCTGACAGCTTGGCCTCTGGGATCCAGACCTGGCCTTTTGGGGCACTTGCACCTAGCAGAGTGTCCAGCTTCCCGAGAGCCGTCGCCAGAATTTTGGACCCTAGAGGTGGGCTCTGTCGGTCCCGAGACATTGCCTCTGGATTTGGTGCCCACGGTGAACTTGTCTGCCCTGAGCACAGACCCGGGGCGAAGGCGCCCGGCGCCACGTCAAAAATTCCCCAAGAGCTGCCGCTTCGGATTTTTCTGCACACATGGGGTCGGAGATCGGGACCACCAGCACCGGCATTTCTCTGACAGCTTGGCCTCTGGGATCCAGACCTGGCCTTTTGGGGCACTTGCACCTAGCAGAGTGTCCAGCTTCCCGAGAGCCATCGCCAGAATTTTGGACCCTAGAGGTGGTCTCTGTCGTTCCCGAGACATTGCCTCTGGATTTGGTGCCCACGGTGAACTTGTCTGCCCTGAGCACAGACCCGGGGCGAAGGCGCCCGGCGCCACGTCAAAAATTCCCCAAGAGATGCCGCTTGGGATTTTTCTGCACACATGGGGTCGGAGATCGGGACCACCAGCACCGGCATTTCTCTGACAGCTTGGCCTCTGGGATCCAGACCTGGCCTTTTGGGGCACTTGCACCTAGCAGAGTGTCCAGCTTCCCGAGAGCCGTCGCCAGAATTTTGGACCCTAGAGGTGGGCTCTGTCGGTCCCGAGACATTGCCTCTGGATTTGGTGCCCACGGTGAACTTGTCTGCCCTGAGCACAGACCCGGGGCGAAGGCGCCCGGCGCCACGTCAAAAATTCCCCAAGAGATGCCGCTTGGGATTTTTCTGCACACATGGGGTCGGAGATCGGGACCACCAGCACCGGCATTTCTCTGACAGCTTGGCCTCTGGGATCCAGACCTGGCCTTTTGGGGCACTTGCACCTAGCAGAGTGTCCAGCTTCCCGAGAGCCGTCGCCAGAATTTTGGACCCTAGAGGTGGGCTCTGTCGGTCCCGAGACATTGCCTCTGGATTTGGTGCCCACGGTGAACTTGTCTGCCCTGAGCACAGACCCGGGGCGAAGGCGCCCGGCGCCACGTCAAAAATTCCCCAAGAGCTGCCGCTTGGGATTTTTCTGCACACATGGGGTCGGAGATCGGGACCACCAGCACCGGCATTTCTCTGACAGCTTGGCCTCTGGGATCCAGACCTGGCCTTTTGGGGCACTTGCACCTAGCAGAGTGTCCAGCTTCCCGAGAGCCATCGCCAGAATTTTGGACCCTAGAGGTGGTCTCTGTCGGTCCCGAGACATTGCCTCTGGATTTGGTGCCCACGGTGAACTTGTCTGCCCTGAGCACAGACCCGGGGTGAAGGCGCCCCGCGCCACGTCAAAAATTCCCCAAGAGCTGCCGCTTGCGATTTTGCACCACACATGGGGTCGGTGATCGGGACCACCAGCACCGGCATTTCTCTGACAGCTTGGCCTCTGGGATCCAGACCTGGCCTTTTGGGGCACTTGCACCTAGCAGAGTGTCCAGCTCCTTGAGAGCCATCGTCAGAATTATGGACCCTAGAGGTGGGCTCTGTCGGTCCCGAGACATTGCCTCTGGATTTGGTGCCCAGGGTGAACTTGTCTGCCCTGAGCACAGACCCGGGGCGAAGGCGCCCGGCGCCACGTCAAAAATTCCCCAAGAGCTGCCGCTTGCGATTTTGCACCACACATGGGGTCGGTGATCGGGACCACCAGCACCGGCATTTCTCTGACAGCTTGGCCTCTGGGATCCAGACCTGGCCTTTTGGGGCACTTGTACCTAGCAGAGTGTCCAGCTCCTTGAGAGCCCTCGCCAGAATTTTGGACCCTAGAGGTGGGCTCTGTCGGTCCCGAGACATTGCCTCTGGATTTGGTGCCCACGGTGAACTTGTCTGCCCTGAGCACAGACCCGGGGCGAAGGCGCCCGGCGCCACGTCAAAAATTCCCCAAGAGCTGCCGCTTGGGATTTTTCTGCACACATGGGGTCGGAGATCGGGACCACCAGCACCGGCATTTCTCTGACAGCTTGGCCTCTGGGATCCAGACCTGGCCTTTTGGGGCACTTGCACCTAGCAGAGTGTCCAGCTTCCCGAGAGCCGTCGCCAGAATTTTGGACCCTAGAGGTGGGCTCTGTCGGTCCCGAGACATTGCCTCTGGATTTGGTGCCCACGGTGAACTTGTCTGCCCTGAGCACAGACCCGGGGCGAAGGCGCCCCGCGCCACGTCAAAAATTCCCCAAGAGCTGCCGCTTGCGATTTTGCACCACACATGGGGTCGGTGATCGGGACCACCAGCACCGGCATTTCTCTGACAGCTTGGCCTCTGGGATCCAGACCTGGCCTTTTGGGGCACTTGCACCTAGCAGAGTGTCCAGCTCCTTGAGAGCCATCGTCAGAATTATGGACCCTAGAGGTGGGCTCTGTCGGTCCCGAGACATTGCCTCTGGATTTGGTGCCCACGGTGAACTTGTCTGCCCTGAGCACAGACCCGGGGCGAAGGCGCCCGGCGCCACGTCAAAAATTCCCCAAGAGCTGCCGCTTGCGATTTTGTACCACACATGGGGTCAGTGACCAGGACCACCAGCACCGGCATTTCTCTGACAGCTTGGCTTCTGGGATCCAGACCTGGCCTTTTGGGGCACTTGCACCTAGCAGAGTGTCCAGCTCCTTGAGAGCCGTCGCCAGAATTTTGGACCCTAGAGGTGGTCTCTGTCGGTCCCGAGACTTTGCCTCTGGATTTGGTGCCCACGGTGAACTTGTCTGCCCTGAGCACAGACCCGGGGTGAAGGCGCCCGGCGCCACGTCAAAAATTCCCCAAGAGCTGCCGCTTGCGATTTTGCACCACACATGGGGTCGGTGATCGGGACCACCAGCACCGGCATTTCTCTGACAGCTTGGCCTCTGGGATCCAGACCTGGCCTTTTGGGGCACTTGCACCTAGCAGAGTGTCCAGCTTCCCGAGAGCCGTCGCCAGAATTTTGGACCCTAGAGGTGGTCTCTGTCGTTCCCGAGACATTGCCTCTGGATTTGGTGCCCACGGTGAACTTGTCTGCCCTGAGCACAGACCCGGGGCGAAGGCGCCCCGCGCCACGTCAAAAATTCCCCAAGAACTGCCGCTTGCGATTTTGCACCACACATGGGGTCGGTGATCAGGACCACTAGCACCGGCATTTCTCTGACAACTTGGCCTCTGGGATCCAGACCTGGCCTTTTGGGGCACTTGCACCTAGCAGAGTGTCCAGCTTCCCGAGAGCCGTCGTCAGAATTTTGGACCCTAGAGGTGGTCTCTGTCCGTCCCGAGACATTGCCTCTGGATTTGGTGCCCACGGTGAACTTGTCTGCCCTGAGCACAGACCCGGGGCGAAGGCGCCCCGCGCCACGTCAAAAATTCCCCAAGAGCTGCCGCTTGGGATTTTGTACCACACATGGGGTCAGTGATCAGGACCACCAGCACCGGCATTTCTCTGACAGCTTGGCCTCTGGGATCCAGACCTGGCCTTTTGGGGCACTTGCACCTAGCAGAGTGTCCAGCTTCCCGAGAGCCGTCGCCAGAATTTTGGACCCTAGAGGTGGTCTCTGTCGGTCCCGAGACATTGCCTCTGGATTTGGTGCCCACGGTGAACTTGTCTGCCCTGAGCACAGACCCGGGGCGAAGGCGTCCGGCGCCACGTCAAAAATTCCCCAAGAGCTGCCGCTTGGGATTTTTCTGCACACATGGGGTCGGAGATCGGGACCACCAGCACCGGCATTTCTCTGACAGCTTGGCCTCTGGGATCCAGACCTGGCCTTTTGGGGCACTTGCACCTAGCAGAGTGTCCAGCTTCCCGAGAGCCGTCGCCAGAATTTTGGACCCTAGAGGTGGTCTCTGTCGGTCCCGAGACATTGCCTCTGGATTTGGTGCCCAGGGTGAACTTGTCTGCCCTGAGCACAGACCCGAGGCGAAGGCGCCCCGCGCCACGTCAAAAATTCCCCAAGAGCTGCCGCTTGCGATTTTGCACCACACATGGGGTCGGTGATCAGGACCACTAGCACCGGCATTTCTCTGACAACTTGGCCTCTGGGATCCAGACCTGGCCTTTTGGGGCACTTGCACCTAGCAGAGTGTCCAGCTTCCCGAGAGCCGTCGTCAGAATTTTGGACCCTAGAGGTGGTCTCTGTCCGTCCCGAGACATTGCCTCTGGATTTGGTGCCCACGGTGAACTTGTCTGCCCTGAGCACAGACCCGGGGCGAAGGCGCCCGGCGCCACGTCAAAAATTCCCCAAGAGCTGCCGCTTGCGATTTTGCACCACACATGGGGTCGGTGATCGGGACCACCAGCACCGGCATTTCTCTGACAGCTTGGCCTCTGGGATCCAGACCTGGCCTTTTGGGGCACTTGCACCTAGCAGAGTGTCCAGCTTCCCGAGAGCCCTCGCCAGAATTTTGGACCCTAGAGGTGGTCTCTGTCGGTCCCGAGACATTGCCTCTGGATTTGGTGCCCAGGGTGAACTTGTCTGCCCTGAGCACAGACCCGGGGCGAAGGCGCCCCGCGCCACGTCAAAAATTCCCCAAGAGCTGCCGCTTGCGATTTTGCACCACACATGGGGTCGGAGATCGGGACCACCAGCACCGGCATTTCTCTGACAGCTTGGCCTCTGGGATCCAGACCTGGCCTTTTGGGGCACTTGCACCTAGCAGAGTGTCCAGCTTCCCGAGAGCCGTCGCCAGAATTTTGGACCCTAGAGGTGGGCTCTGTCGGTCCCGAGACATTGCCTCTGGATTTGGTGCCCACGGTGAACTTGTCTGCCCTGAGCACAGACCCGGGGCGAAGGCGCCCCGCGCCACGTCAAAAATTCCCCAAGAGCTGCCGCTTGCGATTTTGCACCACACATGGGGTCGGTGATCGGGACCACCAGCACCGGCATTTCTCTGACAGCTTGGCCTCTGGGATCCAGACCTGGCCTTTTGGGGCACTTGCACCTAGCAGAGTGTCCAGCTTCCCGAGAGCCCTCGCCAGAATTTTGGACCCTAGAGGTGGTCTCTGTCGTTCCCGAGACATTGCCTCTGGATTTGGTGCCCACGGTGAACTTGTCTGCCCTGAGCACAGACCCGGGGCGAAGGCGCCCGGCGCCACGTCAAAAATTCCCCAAGAGCTGCCGCTTGGGATTTTTCTGCACACATGGGGTCGGAGATCGGGACCACCAGCACCGGCATTTCTCTGACAGCTTGGCCTCTGGGATCCAGACCTGGCCTTTTGGGGCACTTGCACCTATCAGAGTGTCCAACTTCCCGAGAGCCGTCGCCAGAATTTTGGACCCTAGAGGTGGTCTCTGTCGGTCCCGAGACATTGCCTCTGGATTTGGTGCCCACGGTGAACTTGTCTGCCCTGAGCACAGACCCGGGGCGAAGGCGCCCGGTGCCACGTCAAAAATTCCCCAAGAGCTGCCGCTTGCGATTTTGTACCACACATGGGGTCAGTGACCAGGACCACCAGCACCGGCATTTCTCTGACAGCTTGGCTTCTGGGATCCAGACCTGGCCTTTTGGGGCACTTGCACCTAGCAGAGTGTCCAGCTCCTTGAGAGCCGTCGCCAGAATTTTGGACCCTAGAGGTGGTCTCTGTCGGTCCCGAGACATTGCCTCTGGATTTGGTGCCCACGGTGAACTTGTCTGCCCTGAGCACAGACCCGGGGTGAAGGCGCCCGGCGCCACGTCAAAAATTCCCCAAGAGCTGCCGCTTGCGATTTTGCACCACACATGGGGTCGGTGATCGGGACCACCAGCACCGGCATTTCTCTGACAGCTTGGCCTCTGGGATCCAGACCTGGCCTTTTGGGGCACTTGCACCTAGCAGAGTGTCCAGCTTCCCGAGAGCCATCGTCAGAATTTTGGACCCTAGAGGTGGTCTCTGTCCGTCCCGAGGACATTGCCTCTGGATTTGGTGCCCACGGTGAACTTGTCTGCCCTGAGCACAGACCCGGGGCGAAGGCGTCCGGCGCCACGTCAAAAATTCCCCAAGAGCTGCCGCTTGCGATTTTTCTGCACACATGGGGTCGGAGATCGGGACCACCAGCACCGGCATTTCTCTGACAGCTTGGCCTCTGGGATCCAGACCTGGCCTTTTGGGGCACTTGCACCTAGCAGAGTGTCCAGCTTCCCGAGAGCCGTCGCCAGAATTTTGGACCCTAGAGGTGGTCTCTGTCGGTCCCGAGACATTGCCTCTGGATTTGGTGCCCAGGGGTGAACTTGTCTGCCCTGAGCACAGACCCGAGGCGAAGGCGCCCCGCGCCACGTCAAAAATTCCCCAAGAGCTGCCGCTTGCGATTTTGCACCACACATGGGGTCGGTGATCAGGACCACTAGCACCGGCATTTCTCTGACAACTTGGCCTCTGGGATCCAGACCTGGCCTTTTGGGGCACTTGCACCTAGCAGAGTGTCCAGCTTCCCGAGAGCCGTCGTCAGAATTTTGGACCCTAGAGGTGGTCTCTGTCCGTCCCGAGACATTGCCTCTGGATTTGGTGCCCACGGTGAACTTGTCTGCCCTGAGCACAGACCCCGGGGCGAAGGCGCCCGGCGCCACGTCAAAAATTCCCCAAGAGCTGCCGCTTGCGATTTTGCACCACACATGGGGTCGGTGATCGGGACCACCAGCACCGGCATTTCTCTGACAGCTTGGCCTCTGGATCCAGACCTGGCCTTTTGGGGCACTTGCACCTAGCAGAGTGTCCAGCTTCCCGAGAGCCCTCGCCAGAATTTTGGACCCTAGAGGTGGTCTCTGTCGGTCCCGAGACATTGCCTCTGGATTTGGTGCCCAGGGTGAACTTGTCTGCCCTGAGCACAGACCCGGGGCGAAGGCGCCCCGCGCCACGTCAAAAATTCCCCAAGAGCTGCCGCTTGCGATTTTGCACCACACATGGGGTCGGAGATCGGGACCACCAGCACCGGCATTTCTCTGACAGCTTGGCCTCTGGGATCCAGACCTGGCCTTTTGGGGCACTTGCACCTAGCAGAGTGTCCAGCTTCCCGAGAGCCGTCGCCAGAATTTTGGACCCTAGAGGTGGGCTCTGTCGGTCCCGAGACATTGCCTCTGGATTTGGTGCCCACGGTGAACTTGTCTGCCCTGAGCACAGACCCGGGGCGAAGGCGCCCCGCGCCACGTCAAAAATTCCCCAAGAGCTGCCGCTTGCGATTTTGCACCACACATGGGGTCGGTGATCGGGACCACCAGCACCGGCATTTCTCTGACAGCTTGGCCTCTGGGATCCAGACCTGGCCTTTTGGGGCACTTGCACCTAGCAGAGTGTCCAGCTTCCCGAGAGCCCTCGCCAGAATTTTGGACCCTAGAGGTGGTCTCTGTCGTTCCCGAGACATTGCCTCTGGATTTGGTGCCCACGGTGAACTTGTCTGCCCTGAGCACAGACCCGGGGCGAAGGCGCCCGGCGCCACGTCAAAAATTCCCCAAGAGCTGCCGCTTGGGATTTTTCTGCACACATGGGGTCGGAGATCGGGACCACCAGCACCGGCATTTCTCTGACAGCTTGGCCTCTGGGATCCAGACCTGGCCTTTTGGGGCACTTGCACCTATCAGAGTGTCCAACTTCCCGAGAGCCGTCGCCAGAATTTTGGACCCTAGAGGTGGTCTCTGTCGGTCCCGAGACATTGCCTCTGGATTTGGTGCCCAC
This sequence comes from Tinamus guttatus, assembly GCF_059628265.1. NCBI lineage: Eukaryota > Metazoa > Chordata > Aves > Tinamiformes > Tinamidae > Tinamus > Tinamus guttatus. Next base: position 193,099 of record NW_028289299.1, read on the forward strand.
GGTGAACTTGTCTGCCCTGAGCACAGACCCGGGGCGAAGGCGCCCGGTGCCACGTCAAAAATTCCCCAAGAGCTGCCGCTTGCGATTTTGTACCACACATGGGGTCAGTGACCAGGACCACCAGCACCGGCATTTCTCTGACAGCTTGGCTTCTGGGATCCAGACCTGGCCTTTTGGGGCACTTGCACCTAGCAGAGTGTCCAGCTCCTTGAGAGCCGTCGCCAGAATTTTGGACCCTAGAGGTGGTCTCTGTCGGTCCCGAGACATTGCCTCTGGATTTGGTGCCCACGGTGAACTTGTCTGCCCTGAGCACAGACCCGGGGTGAAGGCGCCCGGCGCCACGTCAAAAATTCCCCAAGAGCTGCCGCTTGCGATTTTGCACCACACATGGGGTCGGTGATCGGGACCACCAGCACCGGCATTTCTCTGACAGCTTGGCCTCTGGGATCCAGACCTGGCCTTTTGGGGCACTTGCACCTAGCAGAGTGTCCAGCTTCCCGAGAGCCATCGTCAGAATTTTGGACCCTAGAGGTGGTCTCTGTCCGTCCCGAGACATTGCCTCTGGATTTGGTGCCCACGGTGAACTTGTCTGCCCTGAGCACAGACCCGGGGCGAAGGCGCCCCGCGCCACGTCAAAAATTCCCCAAGAGCTGCCGCTTGCGATTTTGCACCACACATGGGGTCGGTGATCAGGACCACTAGCACCGGCATTTCTCTGACAACTTGGCCTCTGGGATCCAGACCTGGCCTTTTGGGGCACTTGCACCTAGCAGAGTGTCCAGCTTCCCGAGAGCCATCGTCAGAATTTTGGACCCTAGAGGTGGTCTCTGTCCGTCCCGAGACATTGCCTCTGGATTTGGTGCCCACGGTGAACTTGTCTGCCCTGAGCACAGACCCGGGGCGAAGGCGCCCCGCGCCACGTCAAAAATTCCCCAAGAGCTGCCGCTTGCGATTTTGCACCACACATGGGGTCGGTGATCAGGACCACTAGCACCGGCATTTCTCTGACAACTTGGCCTCTGGGATCCAGACCTGGCCTTTTGGGGCACTTGCACCTAGCAGAGTGTCCAGCTTCCCGAGAGCCGTCGTCAGAATTTTGGACCCTAGAGGTGGTCTCTGTCCGTCCCGAGACATTGCCTCTGGATTTGGTGCCCACGGTGAACTTGTCTGCCCTGAGCACAGACCCGGGGTGAAGGCGCCCGGCGCCACGTCAAAAATTCCCCAAGAGCTGCCGCTTGCGATTTTGCACCACACATGGGGTCGGTGATCGGGACCACCAGCACCGGCATTTCTCTGACAGCTTGGCCTCTGGGATCCAGACCTGGCCTTTTGGGGCACTTGCACCTAGCAGAGTGTCCAGCTTCCCGAGCCGTCGCCAGAATTTTGGACCCTAGAGGTGGTCTCTGTCGTTCCCGAGACATTGCCTCTGGATTTGGTGCCCAGGGTGAACTTGTCTGCCCTGAGCACAGACCCGGGGCGAAGGCACCCGGCGCCACGTCAAAAATTCCCCAAGAGCTGCCGCTTGGGATTTTTCTCTGCACACATGGGGTCAGTGATCGGGACCACCAGCACCGGCATTTCTCTGACAGCTTGGCCTCTGGGATCCAGACCTGGCCTTTTGGGGCACTTGCACCTAGCAGAGTGTCCAGCTCCTTGAGAGCCGTCGCCAGAATTTTGGACCCTAGAGGTGGTCTCTGTCGTTCCCGAGACATTGCCTCTGGATTTGGTGCCCACGGTGAACTTGTCTGCCCTGAGCACAGACCCGGGGCGAAGGCCCCCGGCGCCACGTCAAAAATTCCCCAAGAGCTGCCGCTTGGGATTTTTCTGCACACATGGGGTCGGAGATCGGGACCACCAGCACCGGCATTTCTCTGACAGCTTGGCCTCTGGGATCCAGACCTGGCCTTTTGGGGCACTTGCACCTAGCAGAGTGTCCAGCTTCCTTGAGAGCCGTCGCCAGAATTTTGGACCCTAGAGGTGGTCTCTGTCGGTCCCGAGACATTGCCTCTGGATTTGGTGCCCACGGTGAACTTGTCTGCCCTGAGCACAGACCCGGGGCGAAGGCGCCCGGCGCCACGTCAAAAATTCCCCAAGAGCTGCCGCTTGGGATTTTTCTGCACACATGGGGTCGGAGATCGGGACCACCAGCACCGGCATTTCTCTGACAGCTTGGCCTCTGGGATCCAGACCTGGCCTTTTGGGGCACTTGCACCTAGCAGAGTGTCCAGCTTCCCGAGAGCCGTCGCCAGAATTTTGGACCCTAGAGGTGGGCTCTGTCGGTCCCGAGACATTGCCTCTGGATTTGGTGCCCACGGTGAACTTGTCTGCCCTGAGCACAGACCCGGGGCGAAGGCGCCCGGCGCCACGTCAAAAATTCCCCAAGAGCTGCCGCTTGGGATTTTTCTGCACACATGGGGTCGGAGATCGGGACCACCAGCACCGGCATTTCTCTGACAGCTTGGCCTCTGGGATCCAGACCTGGCCTTTTGGGGCACTTGCACCTAGCAGAGTGTCCAGCTTCCCGAGAGCCGTCGCCAGAATTTTGGACCCTAGAGGTGGGCTCTGTCGGTCCCGAGACATTGCCTCTGGATTTGGTGCCCACGGTGAACTTGTCTGCCCTGAGCACAGACCCGGGGCGAAGGCGCCCGGCGCCACGTCAAAAATTCCCCAAGAGCTGCCGCTTGGGATTTTTCTGCACACATGGGGTCGGAGATCGGGACCACCAGCACCGGCATTTCTCTGACAGCTTGGCCTCTGGGATCCAGACCTGGCCTTTTGGGGCACTTGCACCTAGCAGAGTGTCCAGCTCCTTGAGAGCCATCGTCAGAATTATGGACCCTAGAGGTGGTCTCTGTCGTTCCCGAGACATTGCCTCTGGATTTGGTGCCCAGGGTGAACTTGTCTGCCCTGAGCACAGACCCGGGGCGAAGGCGCCCGGCGCCACGTCAAAAATTCCCCAAGAGCTGCCGCTTGGGATTTTTCTGCACACATGGGGTCGGTGATCGGGACCACCAGCACCGGCATTTCTCTGACAGCTTGGCCTCTGGGAACCAGACCTGGCCTTTTGGGGCACTTGCACCTAGCAGAGTGTCCAGCTCCTTGAGAGCCATCGTCAGAATTATGGACCCTAGAGGTGGTCTCTGTCGGTCCCGAGACATTGCCTCTGGATTTGGTGCCCACGGTGAACTTGTCTGCCCTGAGCACAGACCCGGGGCGAAGGCGCCCGGCGCCACGTCAAAAATTCCCCAAGAGCTGCCGCTTGGGATTTTTCTGCACACATGGGGTCGGAGATCGGGACCACCAGCACCGGCATTTCTCTGACAGCTTGGCCTCTGGGATCCAGACCTGGCCTTTTGGGGCACTTGCACCTAGCAGAGTGTCCAGCTTCCCGAGAGCCGTCGCCAGAATTTTGGACCCTAGAGGTGGTCTCTGTCGGTCCCGAGACATTGCCTCTGGATTTGGTGCCCACGGTGAACTTGTCTGCCCTGAGCACAGACCCGGGGCGAAGGCGCCCGGCGCCACGTCAAAAATTCCCCAAGAGCTGCCGCTTGGGATTTTTCTGCACACATGGGGTCGGAGATCGGGACCACCAGCACCGGCATTTCTCTGACAGCTTGGCCTCTGGGATCCAGACCTGGCCTTTTGGGGCACTTGCACCTAGCAGAGTGTCCAGCTTCCCGAGAGCCGTCGCCAGAATTTTGGACCCTAGAGGTGGGCTCTGTCGGTCCCGAGACATTGCCTCTGGATTTGGTGCCCACGGTGAACTTGTCTGCCCTGAGCACAGACCCGGGGCGAAGGCGCCCGGCGCCACGTCAAAAATTCCCCAAGAGCTGCCGCTTGGGATTTTTCTGCACACATGGGGTCGGAGATCGGGACCACCAGCACCGGCATTTCTCTGACAGCTTGGCCTCTGGGATCCAGACCTGGTCTTTTGGGGCACTTGCACCTAGCAGAGTGTCCAGCTTCCCGAGAGCCGTCGCCAGAATTTTGGACCCTAGAGGTGGGCTCTGTCGGTCCCGAGACATTGCCTCTGGATTTGGTGCCCACGGTGAACTTGTCTGCCCTGAGCACAGACCCGGGGCGAAGGCGCCCGGCGCCACGTCAAAAATTCCCCAAGAGCTGCCGCTTGGGATTTTTCTGCACACATGGGGTCGGAGATCGGGACCACCAGCACCGGCATTTCTCTGACAGCTTGGCCTCTGGGATCCAGACCTGGCCTTTTGGGGCACTTGCACCTAGCAGAGTGTCCAGCTCCTTGAGAGCCATCGTCAGAATTATGGACCCTAGAGGTGGTCTCTGTCGTTCCCGAGACATTGCCTCTGGATTTGGTGCCCAGGGTGAACTTGTCTGCCCTGAGCACAGACCCGGGGCGAAGGCGCCCGGCGCCACGTCAAAAATTCCCCAAGAGCTGCCGCTTGGGATTTTTCTGCACACATGGGGTCGGTGATCGGGACCACCAGCACCGGCATTTCTCTGACAGCTTGGCCTCTGGGAACCAGACCTGGCCTTTTGGGGCACTTGCACCTAGCAGAGTGTCCAGCTCCTTGAGAGCCATCGTCAGAATTATGGACCCTAGAGGTGGTCTCTGTCGGTCCCGAGACATTGCCTCTGGATTTGGTGCCCACGGTGAACTTGTCTGCCCTGAGCACAGACCCGGGGCGAAGGCGCCCGGCGCCACGTCAAAAATTCCCCAAGAGCTGCCGCTTGGGATTTTTCTGCACACATGGGGTCGGAGATCGGGACCACCAGCACCGGCATTTCTCTGACAGCTTGGCCTCTGGGATCCAGACCTGGCCTTTTGGGGCACTTGCACCTAGCAGAGTGTCCAGCTCCTTGAGAGCCATCGTCAGAATTATGGACCCTAGAGGTGGTCTCTGTCGTTCCCGAGACATTGCCTCTGGATTTGGTGCCCAGGGTGAACTTGTCTGCCCTGAGCACAGACCCGGGGCGAAGGCGCCCGGCGCCACGTCAAAAATTCCCCAAGAGCTGCCGCTTGGGATTTTTCTGCACACATGGGGTCGGTGATCGGGACCACCAGCACCGGCATTTCTCTGACAGCTTGGCCTCTGGGAACCAGACCTGGCCTTTTGGGGCACTTGCACCTAGCAGAGTGTCCAGCTCCTTGAGAGCCATCGTCAGAATTATGGACCCTAGAGGTGGTCTCTGTCGGTCCCGAGACATTGCCTCTGGATTTGGTGCCCACGGTGAACTTGTCTGCCCTGAGCACAGACCCGGGGCGAAGGCGCCCGGCGCCACGTCAAAAATTCCCCAAGAGCTGCCGCTTGGGATTTTTCTGCACACATGGGGTCGGAGATCGGGACCACCAGCACCGGCATTTCTCTGACAGCTTGGCCTCTGGGATCCAGACCTGGCCTTTTGGGGCACTTGCACCTAGCAGAGTGTCCAGCTTCCCGAGAGCCGTCGCCAGAATTTTGGACCCTAGAGGTGGTCTCTGTCGGTCCCGAGACATTGCCTCTGGATTTGGTGCCCACGGTGAACTTGTCTGCCCTGAGCACAGACCCGGGGCGAAGGCGCCCCGCGCCACGTCAAAAATTCCCCAAGAGCTGCCGCTTGCGATTTTGCACCACACATGGGGTCGGTGATCGGGACCACCAGCACCGGCATTTCTCTGACAGCTTGGCCTCTGGGATCCAGACCTGGCCTTTTGGGGCACTTGCACCTAGCAGAGTGTCCAGCTCCTTGAGAGCCATCGCCAGAATTTTGGACCCTAGAGGTGGTCTCTGTCGTTCCCGAGACATTGCCTCTGGATTTGGTGCCCAGGGTGAACTTGTCTGCCCTGAGCACAGACCCGGGGCGAAGGCGCCCGGCGCCACGTCAAAAATTCCCCAAGAGCTGCCGCTTGGGATTTTTCTGCACACATGGGGTCGGAGATCGGGACCACCAGCACCGGCATTTCTCTGACAGCTTGGCCTCTGGGATCCAGACCTGGCCTTTTGGGGCACTTGCACCTAGCAGAGTGTCCAGCTTCCCGAGAGCCGTCGCCAGAATTTTGGACCCTAGAGGTGGGCTCTGTCGGTCCCGAGACATTGCCTCTGGATTTGGTGCCCACGGTGAACTTGTCTGCCCTGAGCACAGACCCGGGGCGAAGGCGCCCGGCGCCACGTCAAAAATTCCCCAAGAGCTGCCGCTTGGGATTTTCTGCACACATGGGGTCGGAGATCGGGACCACCAGCACGGCATTTCTCTGACAGCTTGGCCTCTGGATCCAGACCTGGCCTTTTGGGGCACTTGCACCTAGCAGAGTGTCCAGCTCCTTGAGAGCCATCGTCAGAATTATGGACCCTAGAGGTGGTCTCTGTCGTTCCGAGACATTGCCTCTGGATTTGGTGCCCAGGGTGAACTTGTCTGCCTGAGCACAGACCCGGGGCGAAGGCGCCCGGCGCCACGTCAAAAATTCCCCAAGAGCTGCCGCTTGGGATTTTTCTGCACACATGGGGTCGGTGATCGGGACCACCAGCACCGGCATTTCTCTGACAGCTTGGCCTCTGGGAACCAGACCTGGCCTTTTGGGGCACTTGCACCTAGCAGAGTGTCCAGCTCCTTGAGAGCCATCGTCAGAATTATGGACCCTAGAGGTGGTCTCTGTCGGTCCGAGACATTGCCTCTGGATTTGGTGCCCACGGTGAACTTGTCTGCCCTGAGCACAGACCCGGGGCGAAGGCGCCCGGCGCCACGTCAAAAATTCCCCAAGAGCTGCCGCTTGGGATTTTTCTGCACACATGGGGTCGGAGATCGGGACCACCAGCACCGGCATTTCTCTGACAGCTTGGCCTCTGGGATCCAGACCTGGCCTTTTGGGGCACTTGCACCTAGCAGAGTGTCCAGCTCCTTGAGAGCCATCGTCAGAATTATGGACCCTAGAGGTGGTCTCTGTCGTTCCGAGACATTGCCTCTGGATTTGGTGCCCAGGGTGAACTTGTCTGCCCTGAGACCCGGGGCGAAGGCGCCCGGCGCCACGTCAAAAATTCCCCAAGAGCTGCCGCTTGGGGATTTTTCTGCACACATGGGGTCGGTGATCGGGACCACCAGCACCGGCATTTCTCTGACAGCTTGGCCTCTGGGAACCAGACCTGGCCTTTTGGGGCACTTGCACCTAGCAGAGTGTCCAGCTCCTTGAGAGCCATCGTCAGAATTATGGACCCTAGAGGGTGGTCTCTGTCGGTCCCGAGACATTGCCTCTGGATTTGGTGCCCACGGTGAACTTGTCTGCCCTGAGCACAGACCCGGGGCGAAGGCGCCCGGCGCCACGTCAAAAATTCCCCAAGAGCTGCGCTTGGGATTTTTCTGCACACATGGGGTCGGAGATCGGGACCGACCAGCACCGGCATTTCTCTGACAGCTTGGCCTCTGGGATCCAGACCTGGCCTTTTGGGGCACTTGCACCTAGCAGAGTGTCCAGCTTCCCGAGAGCCGTCGCCAGAATTTTGGACCCTAGAGGTGGTCTCTGTCGGTCCCGAGACATTGCCTCTGGATTTGGTGCCCACGGTGAACTTGTCTGCCCTGAGCACAGACCCGGGGCGAAGGCGCCCGGCGCCACGTCAAAAATTCCCCAAGAGCTGCCGCTTGGGATTTTTCTGCACACATGGGGTCGGAGATCGGGACCACCAGCACGGCATTTCTCTGACAGCTTGGCCTCTGGGATCCAGACCTGGCCTTTTGGGGCACTTGCACCTAGCAGAGTGTCCAGCTTCCCGAGAGCCGTCGCCAGAATTTTGGACCCCTAGAGGTGGGCTCTGTCGGTCCCGAGACATTGCCTCTGGATTTGGTGCCCACGGTGAACTTGTCTGCCCTGAGCACAGACCCGGGGCGAAGGCGCCCGGCGCCACGTCAAAAATTCCCCAAGAGCTGCCGCTTGGGATTTTTTCTGCACACATGGGGGTCGGAGATCGGGACCACCAGCACCGGCATTTCTCTGACAGCTTGGCCTCTGGGATCCAGACCTGGCCTTTTGGGGCACTTGCACCTAGCAGAGTGTCCAGCTTCCCGAGAGCCGTCGCCAGAATTTTGGACCCTAGAGGTGGGCTCTGTCGGTCCCGAGACATTGCCTCTGGATTTGGTGCCCACGGTGAACTTGTCTGCCCTGAGCACAGACCCGGGGCGAAGGCGCCCGGCGCCACGTCAAAAATTCCCCAAGAGCTGCCGCTTGGGATTTTTCTGCACACATGGGGTCGGAGATCGGGACCACCAGCACCGGCATTTCTCTGACAGCTTGGCCTCTGGGATCCAGACCTGGCCTTTTGGGGCACTTGCACCTAGCAGAGTGTCCAGCTCCTTGAGAGCCATCGTCAGAATTATGGACCCTAGAGGTGGTCTCTGTCGTTCCCGAGACATTGCCTCTGGATTTGGTGCCCAGGGTGAACTTGTCTGCCCTGAGCACAGACCCGGGGCGAAGGCGCCCGGCGCCACGTCAAAAATTCCCCAAGAGCTGCCGCTTGGGATTTTTCTGCACACATGGGGTCGGTGATCGGGACCACCAGCACCGGCATTTCTCTGACAGCTTGGCCTCTGGGAACCAGACCTGGCCTTTTGGGGCACTTGCACCTAGCAGAGTGTCCAGCTCCTTGAGAGCCATCGTCAGAATTATGGACCCTAGAGGTGGTCTCTGTCGGTCCCGAGACATTGCCTCTGGATTTGGTGCCCACGGTGAACTTGTCTGCCCTGAGCACAGACCCGGGGCGAAGGCGCCCGGCGCCACGTCAAAAATTCCCCAAGAGCTGCCGCTTGGGATTTTTCTGCACACATGGGGTCGGAGATCGGGACCACCAGCACCGGCATTTCTCTGACAGCTTGGCCTCTGGGATCCAGACCTGGCCTTTTGGGGCACTTGCACCTAGCAGAGTGTCCAGTTCCTTGAGAGCCATCGTCAGAATTATGGACCCTAGAGGTGGTCTCTGTCGTTCCCGAGACATTGCCTCTGGATTTGGTGCCCAGGGTGAACTTGTCTGCCCTGAGCACAGACCCGGGGCGAAGGCGCCCGGCGCCACGTCAAAAATTCCCCAAGAGCTGCCGCTTGGGATTTTTCTGCACACATGGGGTCGGTGATCGGGACCACCAGCACCGGCATTTCTCTGACAGCTTGGCCTCTGGGAACCAGACCTGGCCTTTTGGGGCACTTGCACCTAGCAGAGTGTCCAGCTCCTTGAGAGCCATCGTCAGAATTATGGACCCTAGAGGTGGTCTCTGTCGGTCCCGAGACATTGCCTCTGGATTTGGTGCCCACGGTGAACTTGTCTGCCCTGAGCACAGACCCGGGGCGAAGGCGCCCGGCGCCACGTCAAAAATTCCCCAAGAGCTGCCGCTTGGGATTTTTCTGCACACATGGGGTCGGAGATCGGGACCACCAGCACCGGCATTTCTCTGACAGCTTGGCCTCTGGGATCCAGACCTGGCCTTTTGGGGCACTTGCACCTAGCAGAGTGTCCAGCTTCCCGAGAGCCGTCGCCAGAATTTTGGACCCTAGAGGTGGTCTCTGTCGGTCCCGAGACATTGCCTCTGGATTTGGTGCCCACGGTGAACTTGTCTGCCCTGAGCACAGACCCGGGGCGAAGGCGCCCCGCGCCACGTCAAAAATTCCCCAAGAGCTGCCGCTTGCGATTTTGCACCACACATGGGGTCAGTGACCAGGACCACCAGCACCGGCATTTCTCTGACAGCTTGGCTTCTGGGATCCAGACCTGGCCTTTTGGGGCACTTGCACCTAGCAGAGTGTCCAGCTCCTTGAGAGCCGTCGCCAGAATTTTGGACCCTAGAGGTGGTCTCTGTCGGTCCGGAGACTTTGCCTCTGGATTTGGTGCCCACGGTGAACTTGTCTGCCCTGAGCACAGACCCGGGGTGAAGGCGCCCGGCGCCACGTCAAAAATTCCCCAAGAGCTGCCGCTTGCGATTTTGCACCACACATGGGGTCGGTGATCGGGACCACCAGCACCGGCATTTCTCTGACAGCTTGGCCTCTGGGATCCAGACCTGGCCTTTTGGGGCACTTGCACCTAGCAGAGTGTCCAGCTCCTTGAGAGCCGTCGCCAGAATTTTGGACCCTAGAGGTGGGCTCTGTCGGTCCCGAGACATTGCCTCTGGATTTGGTGCCCACGGTGAACTTGTCTGCCCTGAGCACAGACCCGGGGTGAAGGCGCCCGGCGCCACGTCAAAAATTCCCCAAGAGCTGCCGCTTGCGATTTTGCACCACACATGGGGTCGGTGATCGGGACCACCAGCACCGGCATTTCTCTGACAGCTTGGCCTCTGAGGTCCACACCTGGCCTTTTGGGGCACTTGCACCTAGCAGAGTGTCCAGCTTCCCGAGAGCCGTCGCCAGAATTTTGGACCCTAGAGGTGGTCTCTGTCGTTCCCGAGACATTGCCTCTGGATTTGGTGCCCAGGGTGAACTTGTCTGCCCTGAGCACAGACCCGGGGCGAAGGCACCCGGCGCCACGTCAAAAATTCCCCAAGAGCTGCCGCTTGGGATTTTTCTGCACACATGGGGTCAGTGATCAGGACCACCAGCACCGGCATTTCTCTGACAGCTTGGCCTCTGGGATCCAGACCTGGCCTTTTGGGGCACTTGCACCTAGCAGAGTGTCCAGCTCCTTGAGAGCCGTCGCCAGAATTTTGGACCCTAGAGGTGGTCTCTGTCGTTCCCGAGACATTGCCTCTGGATTTGGTGCCCACGGTGAACTTGTCTGCCCTGAGCACAGACCCGGGGCGAAGGCGCCCGGCGCCACGTCAAAAATTCCCCAAGAGCTGCCGCTTGGGATTTTTCTGCACACATGGGGTCGGAGATCGGGACCACCAGCACCGGCATTTCTCTGACAGCTTGGCCTCTGGGATCCAGACCTGGCCTTTTGGGGCACTTGCACCTAGCAGAATGTCCAGCTTCCCGAGAGCCGTCGCCAGAATTTTGGACCCTAGAGGTGGGCTCTGTCGGTCCCGAGACATTGCCTCTGGATTTGGTGCCCACGGTGAACTTGTCTGCCCTGAGCACAGACCCGGGGCGAAGGCGCCCGGCGCCACGTCAAAAATTCCCCAAGAGATGCCGCTTGGGATTTTTCTGCACACATGGGGTCGGAGATCGGGACCACCAGCACCGGCATTTCTCTGACAGCTTGGCCTCTGGGATCCAGACCTGGCCTTTTGGGGCACTTGCACCTAGCAGAGTGTCCAGCTTCCCGAGAGCCGTCGCCAGAATTTTGGACCCTAGAGGTGGGCTCTGTCGGTCCCGAGACATTGCCTCTGGATTTGGTGCCCAGGGTGAACTTGTCTGCCCTGAGCACAGACCCGGGGCGAAGGCGCCCGGCGCCACGTCAAAAATTCCCCAAGAGCTGCCGCTTGGGATTTTTCTGCACACATGGGGTCGGAGATCGGGACCACCAGCACCGGCATTTCTCTGACAGCTTGGCCTCTGGGATCCAGACCTGGCCTTTTGGGGCACTTGCACCTAGCAGAGTGTCCAGCTTCCCGAGAGCCGTCGCCAGAATTTTGGACCCTAGAGGTGGTCTCTGTCGGTCCCGAGACATTGCCTCTGGATTTGGTGCCCACGGTGAACTTGTCTGCCCTGAGCACAGACCCGGGGCGAAGGCGCCCCGCGCCACGTCAAAAATTCCCCAAGAGCTGCCGCTTGCGATTTTGCACCACACATGGGGTCGGTGATCGGGACCACCAGCACCGGCATTTCTCTGACAGCTTGGCCTCTGGGATCCAGACCTGGCCTTTTGGGGCACTTGCACCTAGCAGAGTGTCCAGCTCCTTGAGAGCCATCGTCAGAATTATGGACCCTAGAGGTGGTCTCTGTCATTCCCGAGACATTGCCTCTGGATTTGGTGCCCAGGGTGAACTTGTCTGCCCTGAGCACAGACCCGGGGCGAAGGCGCCCGGCGCCACGTCAAAAATTCCCCAAGAGCTGCCGCTTGGGATTTTTCTGCACACATGGGGTCGGAGATCGGGACCACCAGCACCGGCATTTCTCTGACAGCTTGGCCTCTGGGATCCAGACCTGGCCTTTTGGGGCACTTGCACCTAGCAGAGTGTCCAACTTCCCGAGAGCCCTCGCCAGAATTTTGGACCCTAGAGGTGGTCTCTGTCGGTCCCGAGACATTGCCTCTGGATTTGGTGCCCACGGTGAACTTGTCTGCCCTGAGCACAGACCCGGGGTGAAGGCGCCCAGCGCCACGTCAAAAATTCCCCAAGAGCTGCCGCTTGCGATTTTGCACCACACATGGGGTCGGTGATCGGGACCACCAGCACCGGCATTTCTCTGACAGCTTGGCCTCTGGGATCCAGACCTGGCCTTTTGGGGCACTTGCACCTAGCAGAGTGTCCAGCTCCTTGAGAGCCCTCGCCAGAATTTTGGACCCTAGAGGTGGGCTCTGTCGGTCCCGAGACATTGCCTCTGGATTTGGTGCCCACGGTGAACTTGTCTGCCCTGAGCACAGACCCGGGGCGAAGGCGCCCGGCGCCACGTCAAAAATTCCCCAAGAGCTGCCGCTTGGGATTTTTCTGCACACATGGGGTCGGAGATCGGGACCACCAGCACCGGCATTTCTCTGACAGCTTGGCCTCTGGGATCCAGACCTGGCCTTTTGGGGCACTTGCACCTAGCAGAGTGTCCAGCTTCCCGAGAGCCGTCGCCAGAATTTTGGACCCTAGAGGTGGTCTCTTTCGGTCCCGAGACATTGCCTCTTGATTTGGTGCCCACGGTGAACTTGTCTGCCCTGAGCACAGACCCGGGGTGAAGGCGCCCGGCGCCACGTCAAAAATTCCCCAAGAGCTGCCGCTTGGGATTTTTCTGCACACATGGGGTCGGAGATCGGGACCACCAGCACCGGCATTTCTCTGACAGCTTGGCCTCTGGGATCCAGACCTGGCCTTTTGGGGCACTTGCACCTAGCAGAGTGTCCAGCTTCCCGAGAGCCGTCGCCAGAATTTTGGACCCTAGAGGTGGTCTCTGTCGGTCCCGAGACATTGCCTCTGGATTTGGTGCCCACGGTGAACTTGTCTGCCCTGAGCACAGACCCGGGGTGAAGGAGCCCCGCGCCACGTCAAAAATTCCCCAAGAGCTGCCGCTTGCGATTTTGCACCACACATGGGGTCGGTGATCGGGACCACCAGCACCGGCATTTCTCTGACAGCTTGGCCTCTGGGATCCAGACCTGGCCTTTTGGGGCACTTGCACCTAGCAGAGTGTCCAGCTTCCCGAGAGCCGTCGCCAGAATTTTGGACCCTAGAGGTGGTCTCTGTCGTTCCCGAGACATTGCCTCTGGATTTGGTGCCCACGGTGAACTTGTCTGCCCTGAGCACAGACCCGGGGCGAAGGCGCCCGGCGCCACGTCAAAAATTCCCCAAGAGATGCCGCTTGGGATTTTTCTGCACACATGGGGTCGGAGATCGGGACCACCAGCACCGGCATTTCTCTGACAGTTTGGCCTCTGGGATCCAGACCTGGCCTTTTGGGGCACTTGCACCTAGCAGAGTGTCCAGCTTCCCGAGAGCCGTCGCCAGAATTTTGGACCCTAGAGGTGGGCTCTGTCGGTCCCGAGACATTGCCTCTGGATTTGGTGCCCACGGTGAACTTGTCTGCCCTGAGCACAGACCCGGGGCGAAGGCGCCCGGCGCCACGTCAAAAATTCCCCAAGAGCTGCCGCTTGGGATTTTTCTGCACACATGGGGTCGGAGATCGGGACCACCAGCACCGGCATTTCTCTGACAGCTTGGCCTCTGGGATCCAGACCTGGCCTTTTGGGGCACTTGCACCTAGCAGAGTGTCCAGCTTCCCGAGAGCCGTCGCCAGAATTTTGGACCCTAGAGGTGGTCTCTGTCGGTCCCGAGACATTGCCTCTGGATTTGGTGCCCACGGTGAACTTGTCTGCCCTGAGCACAGACCCGGGGCGAAGGCGCCCCGCGCCACGTCAAAAATTCCCCAAGAGCTGCCGCTTGCGATTTTGCACCACACATGGGGTCGGTGATCGGGACCACCAGCACCGGCATTTCTCTGACAGCTTGGCCTCTGGGATCCAGACCTGGCCTTTTGGGGCACTTGCACCTAGCAGAGTGTCCAGCTTCCCGAGAGCCGTCGCCAGAATTTTGGACCCTAGAGGTGGGCTCTGTCGGTCCCGAGACATTGCCTCTGGATTTGGTGCCCACGGTGAACTTGTCTGCCCTGAGCACAGACCCGGGGCGAAGGCGCCCGGCGCCACGTCAAAAATTCCCCAAGAGCTGCCGCTTGGGATTTTTCTGCACACATGGGGTCGGAGATCGGGACCACCAGCACCGGCATTTCTCTGACAGCTTGGCCTCTGGGATCCAGACCTGGCCTTTTGGGGCACTTGCACCTAGCAGAGTGTCCAGCTTCCCGAGAGCCGTCGCCAGAATTTTGGACCCTAGAGGTGGTCTCTGTCGGTCCCGAGACATTGCCTCTGGATTTGGTGCCCACGGTGAACTTGTCTGCCCTGAGCACAGACCCGGGGTGAAGGAGCCCCGCGCCACGTCAAAAATTCCCCAAGAGCTGCCGCTTGCGATTTTGCACCACACATGGGGTCGGTGATCGGGACCACCAGCACCGGCATTTCTCTGACAGCTTGGCCTCTGGGATCCAGACCTGGCCTTTTGGGGCACTTGCACCTAGCAGAGTGTCCAGCTTCCCGAGAGCCGTCGCCAGAATTTTGGACCCTAGAGGTGGTCTCTGTCGTTCCCGAGACATTGCCTCTGGATTTGGTGCCCACGGTGAACTTGTCTGCCCTGAGCACAGACCCGGGGCGAAGGCGCCCGGCGCCACGTCAAAAATTCCCCAAGAGATGCCGCTTGGGATTTTTCTGCACACATGGGGTCGGAGATCGGGACCACCAGCACCGGCATTTCTCTGACAGTTTGGCCTCTGGGATCCAGACCTGGCCTTTTGGGGCACTTGCACCTAGCAGAGTGTCCAGCTTCCCGAGAGCCGTCGCCAGAATTTTGGACCCTAGAGGTGGGCTCTGTCGGTCCCGAGACATTGCCTCTGGATTTGGTGCCCACGGTGAACTTGTCTGCCCTGAGCACAGACCCGGGGCGAAGGCGCCCGGCGCCACGTCAAAAATTCCCCAAGAGCTGCCGCTTGGGATTTTTCTGCACACATGGGGTCGGAGATCGGGACCACCAGCACCGGCATTTCTCTGACAGCTTGGCCTCTGGGATCCAGACCTGGCCTTTTGGGGCACTTGCACCTAGCAGAGTGTCCAGCTTCCCGAGAGCCGTCGCCAGAATTTTGGACCCTAGAGGTGGGCTCTGTCGGTCCCGAGACATTGCCTCTGGATTTGGTGCCCACGGTGAACTTGTCTGCCCTGAGCACAGACCCGGGGTGAAGGCGCCCCGCGCCACGTCAAAAATTCCCCAAGAGCTGCCGCTTGCGATTTTGCACCACACATGGGGTCGGTGATCGGGACCACCAGCACCGGCATTTCTCTGACAGCTTGGCCTCTGGGATCCAGACCTGGCCTTTTGGGGCACTTGCACCTAGCAGAGTGTCCAGCTTCCCGAGAGCCGTCGCCAGAATTTTGGACCCTAGAGGTGGGCTCTGTCGTTCCCGAGACATTGCCTCTGGATTTGGTGCCCACGGTGAACTTGTCTGCCCTGAGCACAGACCCGGGGCGAAGGCGCCCGGCGCCACGTCAAAAATTCCCCAAGAGATGCCGCTTGGGATTTTTCTGCACACATGGGGTCGGAGATTGGGACCACCAGCACCGGCATTTCTCTGACAGCTTGGCCTCTGGGATCCAGACCTGGCCTTTTGGGGCACTTGCACCTAGCAGAGTGTCCAGCTTCCCGAGAGCCGTCGCCAGAATTTTGGACCCTAGAGGTGGGCTCTGTCGGTCCCGAGACATTGCCTCTGGATTTGGTGCCCAGGGTGAACTTGTCTGCCCTGAGCACAGACCCGGGGCGAAGGCGCCCGGCGCCACGTCAAAAATTCCCCAAGAGCTGCCGCTTGGGATTTTTCTGCACACATGGGGTCGGAGATCGGGACCACCAGCACCGGCATTTCTCTGACAGCTTGGCCTCTGGGATCCAGACCTGGCCTTTTGGGGCACTTGCACCTAGCAGAGTGTCCAGCTTCCCGAGAGCCGTCGCCAGAATTTTGGACCCTAGAGGTGGGCTCTGTCGGTCCCGAGACATTGCCTCTGGATTTGGTGCCCACGGTGAACTTGTCTGCCCTGAGCACAGACCCGGGGTGAAGGCGCCCCGCGCCACGTCAAAAATTCCCCAAGAGCTGCCGCTTGGGATTTTTCTGCACACATGGGGTCGGTGATCGGGACCACCAGCACCGGCATTTCTCTGACAGCTTGGCCTCTGGGATCCAGACCTGGCCTTTTGGGGCACTTGCACCTAGCAGAGTGTCCAGCTTCCCGAGAGCCGTCGCCAGAATTTTGGACCCTAGAGGTGGTCTCTGTCGGTCCCGAGACATTGCCTCTGGATTTGGTGCCCAGGGTGAACTTGTCTGCCCTGAGCACAGACCCGGGGCGAAGGCGCCCGGCACCACGTCAAAAATTCCCCAAGAGCTGCCGCTTGGGATTTTTCTGCACACATGGGGTCGGAGATCGGGACCACCAGCACCGGCATTTCTCTGACAGCTTGGCCTCTGGGATCCAGACCTGGCCTTTTGGGGCACTTGTACCTAGCAGAGTGTCCAGCTCCTTGAGAGCCCTCGCCAGAATTTTGGACCCTAGAGGTGGTCTCTGTCGGTCCCGAGACATTGCCTCTGGATTTGGTGCCCACGGTGAACTTGTCTGCCCTGAGCACAGACCCGGGGTGAAGGCGCCCCGCGCCACGTCAAAAATTCCCCAAGAGCTGCCGCTTGCGATTTTGCACCACACATGGGGTCGGTGATCGGGACCACCAGCACCGGCATTTCTCTGACAGCTTGGCCTCTGGGATCCAGACCTGGCCTTTTGGGGCACTTGCACCTAGCAGAGTGTCCAGCTCCTTGAGAGCCATCGTCAGAATTATGGACCCTAGAGGTGGGCTCTGTCGTTCCCGAGACATTGCCTCTGGATTTGGTGCCCAGGGTGAACTTGTCTGCCCTGAGCACAGACCCGGGGCGAAGGCGCCCGGCGCCACGTCAAAAATTCCCCAAGAGCTGCCGCTTGCGATTTTGCACCACACATGGGGTCGGTGATCGGGACCACCAGCACCGGCATTTCTCTGACAGCTTGGCCTCTGGGATCCAGACCTGGCCTTTTGGGGCACTTGCACCTAGCAGAGTGTCCAGCTTCCCGAGAGCTGTCGCCAGAATTTTGGACCCTAGAGGTGGGCTCTGTCGGTCCCGAGACATTGCCTCTGGATTTGGTGCCCACGGTGAACTTGTCTGCCCTGAGCACAGACCCGGGGCGAAGGCGCCCGGCGCCACGTCAAAAATTCCCCAAGAGCTGCCGCTTGGGATTTTTCTGCACACATGGGGTCGGAGATCGGGACCACCAGCACCGGCATTTCTCTGACAGCTTGGCCTCTGGGATCCAGACCTGGCCTTTTGGGGCACTTGCACCTAGCAGAGTGTCCAGCTTCCCGAGAGCCGTCGCCAGAATTTTGGACCCTAGAGGTGGTCTCTGTCGGTCCCGAGACATTGCCTCTGGATTTGGTGCCCACGGTGAACTTGTCTGCCCTGAGCACAGACCCGGGGTGAAGGCGCCCCGCACCACGTCAAAAATTCCCCAAGAGCTGCCGCTTGCGATTTTGCACCACACATGGGGTTGGTGATCGGGACCACCAGCACCGGCATTTCTCTGACAGCTTGGCCTCTGGGATCCAGACCTGGCCTTTTGGGGCACTTGCACCTAGCAGAGTGTCCAGCTCCTTGAGAGCCATCGTCAGAATTATGGACCCTAGAGGTGGGCTCTGTCGGTTCCGAGACATTGCCTCTGGATTTGGTGCCCAGGGTGAACTTGTCTGCCCTGAGCACAGACCCGGGGCGAAGGCGCCCGGCGCCACGTCAAAAATTCCCCAAGAGCTGCCGCTTGCGATTTTGCACCACACATGGGGTCGGTGATCGGGACCACCAGCACCGGCATTTCTCTGACAGCTTGGCCTCTGGGATCCAGACCTGGCCTTTTGGGGCACTTGCACCTAGCAGAGTGTCCAGCTTCCCGAGAGCCGTCGCCAGAATTTTGGACCCTAGAGGTGGTCTCTGTCGGTCCCGAGACATTGCCTCTGGATTTGGTGCCGACGGTGAACTTGTCTGCCCTGAGCACAGACCCGGGGCGAAGGCGCCCGGCGCCACGTCAAAAATTCCCCAAGAGCTGCCGCTTGGGATTTTTCTGCACACATGGGGTCGGAGATCGGGACCACCAGCACCGGCATTTCTCTGACAGCTTGGCCTCTGGGATCCAGACCTGGCCTTTTGGGGCACTTGCACCTAGCAGAGTGTCCAGCTTCCCGAGAGCCGTCGCCAGAATTTTGGACCCTAGAGGTGGGCTCTGTCGGTCCCGAGACATTGCCTCTGGATTTGGTGCCCACGGTGAACTTGTCTGCCCTGAGCACAGACCCGGGGCGAAGGCGCCCGGCGCCACGTCAAAAATTCCCCAAGAGCTGCCGCTTGGGATTTTTCTGCACACATGGGGTCGGAGATCGGGACCACCAGCACCGGCATTTCTCTGACAGCTTGGCCTCTGGGATCCAGACCTGGCCTTTTGGGGCACTTGCACCTAGCAGAGTGTCCAGCTTCCCGAGAGCCGTCGCCAGAATTTTGGACCCTAGAGGTGGTCTCTGTCGGTCCCGAGACATTGCCTCTGGATTTGGTGCCCACGGTGAACTTGTCTGCCCTGAGCACAGACCCGGGGTGAAGGAGCCCCGCGCCACGTCAAAAATTCCCCAAGAGCTGCCGCTTGCGATTTTGCACCACACATGGGGTCGGTGATCGGGACCACCAGCACCGGCATTTCTCTGACAGCTTGGCCTCTGGGATCCAGACCTGGCCTTTTGGGGCACTTGCACCTAGCAGAGTGTCCAGCTTCCCGAGAGCCGTCGCCAGAATTTTGGACCCTAGAGGTGGTCTCTGTCGTTCCCGAGACATTGCCTCTGGATTTGGTGCCCACGGTGAACTTGTCTGCCCTGAGCACAGACCCGGGGCGAAGGCGCCCGGCGCCACGTCAAAAATTCCCCAAGAGATGCCGCTTGGGATTTTTCTGCACACATGGGGTCGGAGATCGGGACCACCAGCACCGGCATTTCTCTGACAGTTTGGCCTCTGGGATCCAGACCTGGCCTTTTGGGGCACTTGCACCTAGCAGAGTGTCCAGCTTCCCGAGAGCCGTCGCCAGAATTTTGGACCCTAGAGGTGGGCTCTGTCGGTCCCGAGACATTGCCTCTGGATTTGGTGCCCACGGTGAACTTGTCTGCCCTGAGCACAGACCCGGGGCGAAGGCGCCCGGCGCCACGTCAAAAATTCCCCAAGAGCTGCCGCTTGGGATTTTTCTGCACACATGGGGTCGGAGATCGGGACCACCAGCACCGGCATTTCTCTGACAGCTTGGCCTCTGGGATCCAGACCTGGCCTTTTGGGGCACTTGCACCTAGCAGAGTGTCCAGCTTCCCGAGAGCCGTCGCCAGAATTTTGGACCCTAGAGGTGGTCTCTGTCGGTCCCGAGACATTGCCTCTGGATTTGGTGCCCACGGTGAACTTGTCTGCCCTGAGCACAGACCCGGGGCGAAGGCGCCCCGCGCCACGTCAAAAATTCCCCAAGAGCTGCCGCTTGCGATTTTGCACCACACATGGGGTCGGTGATCGGGACCACCAGCACCGGCATTTCTCTGACAGCTTGGCCTCTGGGATCCAGACCTGGCCTTTTGGGGCACTTGCACCTAGCAGAGTGTCCAGCTTCCCGAGAGCCGTCGCCAGAATTTTGGACCCTAGAGGTGGGCTCTGTCGGTCCCGAGACATTGCCTCTGGATTTGGTGCCCACGGTGAACTTGTCTGCCCTGAGCACAGACCCGGGGCGAAGGCGCCCGGCGCCACGTCAAAAATTCCCCAAGAGCTGCCGCTTGGGATTTTTCTGCACACATGGGGTCGGAGATCGGGACCACCAGCACCGGCATTTCTCTGACAGCTTGGCCTCTGGGATCCAGACCTGGCCTTTTGGGGCACTTGCACCTAGCAGAGTGTCCAGCTTCCCGAGAGCCGTCGCCAGAATTTTGGACCCTAGAGGTGGTCTCTGTCGGTCCCGAGACATTGCCTCTGGATTTGGTGCCCACGGTGAACTTGTCTGCCCTGAGCACAGACCCGGGGTGAAGGAGCCCCGCGCCACGTCAAAAATTCCCCAAGAGCTGCCGCTTGCGATTTTGCACCACACATGGGGTCGGTGATCGGGACCACCAGCACCGGCATTTCTCTGACAGCTTGGCCTCTGGGATCCAGACCTGGCCTTTTGGGGCACTTGCACCTAGCAGAGTGTCCAGCTTCCCGAGAGCCGTCGCCAGAATTTTGGACCCTAGAGGTGGTCTCTGTCGTTCCCGAGACATTGCCTCTGGATTTGGTGCCCACGGTGAACTTGTCTGCCCTGAGCACAGACCCGGGGCGAAGGCGCCCGGCGCCACGTCAAAAATTCCCCAAGAGATGCCGCTTGGGATTTTTCTGCACACATGGGGTCGGAGATCGGGACCACCAGCACCGGCATTTCTCTGACAGTTTGGCCTCTGGGATCCAGACCTGGCCTTTTGGGGCACTTGCACCTAGCAGAGTGTCCAGCTTCCCGAGAGCCGTCGCCAGAATTTTGGACCCTAGAGGTGGGCTCTGTCGGTCCCGAGACATTGCCTCTGGATTTGGTGCCCACGGTGAACTTGTCTGCCCTGAGCACAGACCCGGGGCGAAGGCGCCCGGCGCCACGTCAAAAATTCCCCAAGAGCTGCCGCTTGGGATTTTTCTGCACACATGGGGTCGGAGATCGGGACCACCAGCACCGGCATTTCTCTGACAGCTTGGCCTCTGGGATCCAGACCTGGCCTTTTGGGGCACTTGCACCTAGCAGAGTGTCCAACTTCCCGAGAGCCGTCGCCAGAATTTTGGACCCTAGAGGTGGTCTCTGTCGTTCCCGAGACATTGCCTCTGGATTTGGTGCCCACGGTGAACTTGTCTGCCCTGAGCACAGACCCGGGGTGAAGGCGCCCCGCGCCACGTCAAAAATTCCCCAAGAGCTGCCGCTTGCGATTTTGCACCACACATGGGGTCGGTGATCGGGACCACCAGCACCGGCATTTCTCTGACAGCTTGGCCTCTGGGATCCAGACCTGGCCTTTTGGGGCACTTGCACCTAGCAGAGTGTCCAGCTTCCCGAGAGCCGTCGCCAGAATTTTGGACCCTAGAGGTGGGCTCTGTCGGTCCCGAGACATTGCCTCTGGATTTGGTGCCCACGGTGAACTTGTCTGCCCTGAGCACAGACCCGGGGCGAAGGCGCCCGGCGCCACGTCAAAAATTCCCCAAGAGATGCCGCTTGGGATTTTTCTGCACACATGGGGTCGGAGATCGGGACCACCAGCACCGGCATTTCTCTGACAGCTTGGCCTCTGGGATCCAGACCTGGCCTTTTGGGGCACTTGCACCTAGCAGAGTGTCCAGCTTCCCGAGAGCCGTCGCCAGAATTTTGGACCCTAGAGGTGGGCTCTGTCGGTCCCGAGACATTGCCTCTGGATTTGGTGCCCAGGGTGAACTTGTCTGCCCTGAGCACAGACCCGGGGCGAAGGCGCCCGGCGCCACGTCAAAAATTCCCCAAGAGCTGCCGCTTGGGATTTTTCTGCACACATGGGGTCGGAGATCGGGACCACCAGCACCGGCATTTCTCTGACAGCTTGGCCTCTGGGATCCAGACCTGGCCTTTTGGGGCACTTGCACCTAGCAGAGTGTCCAGCTTCCCGAGAGCCGTCGCCAGAATTTTGGACCCTAGAGGTGGGCTCTGTCGGTCCCGAGACATTGCCTCTGGATTTGGTGCCCACGGTGAACTTGTCTGCCCTGAGCACAGACCCGGGGTGAAGGCGCCCCGCGCCACGTCAAAAATTCCCCAAGAGCTGCCGCTTGGGATTTTTCTGCACACATGGGGTCGGTGATCGGGACCACCAGCACCGGCATTTCTCTGACAGCTTGGCCTCTGGGATCCAGACCTGGCCTTTTGGGGCACTTGCACCTAGCAGAGTGTCCAGCTTCCCGAGAGCCGTCGCCAGAATTTTGGACCCTAGAGGTGGTCTCTGTCGTTCCCGAGACATTGCCTCTGGATTTGGTGCCCAGGGTGAACTTGTCTGCCCTGAGCACAGACCCGGGGCGAAGGCGCCCGGCGCCACGTCAAAAATTCCCCAAGAGCTGCCGCTTGGGATTTTTCTGCACACATGGGGTCGGAGATCGGGACCACCAGCACCGGCATTTCTCTGACAGCTTGGCCTCTGGGATCCAGACCTGGCCTTTTGGGGCACTTGTACCTAGCAGAGTGTCCAGCTCCTTGAGAGCCCTCGCCAGAATTTTGGACCCTAGAGGTGGTCTCTGTCGGTCCCGAGACATTGCCTCTGGATTTGGTGCCCACGGTGAACTTGTCTGCCCTGAGCACAGACCCGGGGTGAAGGCGCCCCGCGCCACGTCAAAAATTCCCCAAGAGCTGCCGCTTGCGATTTTGCACCACACATGGGGTCGGTGATCGGGACCACCAGCACCGGCATTTCTCTGACAGCTTGGCCTCTGGGATCCAGACCTGGCCTTTTGGGGCACTTGCACCTAGCAGAGTGTCCAGCTCCTTGAGAGCCATCGTCAGAATTATGGACCCTAGAGGTGGGCTCTGTCGTTCCCGAGACATTGCCTCTGGATTTGGTGCCCAGGGTGAACTTGTCTGCCCTGAGCACAGACCCGGGGCGAAGGCGCCCGGCGCCACGTCAAAAATTCCCCAAGAGCTGCCGCTTGCGATTTTGCACCACACATGGGGTCGGTGATCGGGACCACCAGCACCGGCATTTCTCTGACAGCTTGGCCTCTGGGATCCAGACCTGGCCTTTTGGGGCACTTGCACCTAGCAGAGTGTCCAGCTTCCCGAGAGCTGTCGCCAGAATTTTGGACCCTAGAGGTGGGCTCTGTCGGTCCCGAGACATTGCCTCTGGATTTGGTGCCCACGGTGAACTTGTCTGCCCTGAGCACAGACCCGGGGCGAAGGCGCCCGGCGCCACGTCAAAAATTCCCCAAGAGCTGCCGCTTGGGATTTTTCTGCACACATGGGGTCGGAGATCGGGACCACCAGCACCGGCATTTCTCTGACAGCTTGGCCTCTGGGATCCAGACCTGGCCTTTTGGGGCACTTGCACCTAGCAGAGTGTCCAGCTTCCCGAGAGCCGTCGCCAGAATTTTGGACCCTAGAGGTGGTCTCTGTCGGTCCCGAGACATTGCCTCTGGATTTGGTGCCCACGGTGAACTTGTCTGCCCTGAGCACAGACCCGGGGCGAAGGCGCCCGGCGCCACGTCAAAAATTCCCCAAGAGCTGCCGCTTGGGATTTTTCTGCACACATGGGGTCGGAGATCGGGACCACCAGCACCGGCATTTCTCTGACAGCTTGGCCTCTGGGATCCAGACCTGGCCTTTTGGGGCACTTGCACCTAGCAGAGTGTCCAGCTTCCCGAGAGCCGTCGCCAGAATTTTGGACCCTAGAGGTGGGCTCTGTCGGTCCCGAGACATTGCCTCTGGATTTGGTGCCCACGGTGAACTTGTCTGCCCTGAGCACAGACCCGGGGCGAAGGCGCCCGGCGCCACGTCAAAAATTCCCCAAGAACTGCCGCTTGGGATTTTTCTGCACACATGGGGTCGGAGATCGGGACCACCAGCACCGGCATTTCTCTGACAGCTTGGCCTCTGGGATCCAGACCTGGCCTTTTGGGGCACTTGCACCTAGCAGAGTGTCCAGCTTCCCGAGAGCCGTCGCCAGAATTTTGGACCCTAGAGGTGGTCTCTGTCGGTCCCGAGACATTGCCTCTGGATTTGGTGCCCACGGTGAACTTGTCTGCCCTGAGCACAGACCCGGGGTGAAGGAGCCCCGCGCCACGTCAAAAATTCCCCAAGAGCTGCCGCTTGCGATTTTGCACCACACATGGGGTCGGTGATCGGGACCACCAGCACCGGCATTTCTCTGACAGCTTGGCCTCTGGGATCCAGACCTGGCCTTTTGGGGCACTTGCACCTAGCAGAGTGTCCAGCTTCCCGAGAGCCGTCGCCAGAATTTTGGACCCTAGAGGTGGTCTCTGTCGTTCCCGAGACATTGCCTCTGGATTTGGTGCCCACGGTGAACTTGTCTGCCCTGAGCACAGACCCGGGGCGAAGGCGCCCGGCGCCACGTCAAAAATTCCCCAAGAGATGCCGCTTGGGATTTTTCTGCACACATGGAGTCGGAGATCGGGACCACCAGCACCGGCATTTCTCTGACAGTTTGGCCTCTGGGATCCAGACCTGGCCTTTTGGGGCACTTGCACCTAGCAGAGTGTCCAGCTTCCCGAGAGCCGTCGCCAGAATTTTGGACCCTAGAGGTGGGCTCTGTCGGTCCCGAGACATTGCCTCTGGATTTGGTGCCCACGGTGAACTTGTCTGCCCTGAGCACAGACCCGGGGCGAAGGCGCCCGGCGCCACGTCAAAAATTCCCCAAGAGCTGCCGCTTGGGATTTTTCTGCACACATGGGGTCGGAGATCGGGACCACCAGCACCGGCATTTCTCTGACAGCTTGGCCTCTGGGATCCAGACCTGGCCTTTTGGGGCACTTGCACCTAGCAGAGTGTCCAGCTTCCCGAGAGCCGTCGTCAGAATTTTGGACCCTAGAGGTGGTCTCTGTCGGTCCCGAGACATTGCCTCTGGATTTGGTGCCCACGGTGAACTTGTCTGCCCTGAGCACAGACCCGGGGTGAAGGCGCCCCGCGCCACGTCAAAAATTCCCCAAGAGCTGCCGCTTGCGATTTTGCACCACACATGGGGTCGGTGATCGGGACCACCAGCACCGGCATTTCTCTGACAGCTTGGCCTCTGGGATCCAGACCTGGCCTTTTGGGGCACTTGCACCTAGCAGAGTGTCCAGCTTCCCGAGAGCCGTCGCCAGAATTTTGGACCCTAGAGGTGGGCTCTGTCGTTCCCGAGACATTGCCTCTGGATTTGGTGCCCACGGTGAACTTGTCTGCCCTGAGCACAGACCCGGGGCGAAGGCGCCCGGCGCCACGTCAAAAATTCCCCAAGAGATGCCGCTTGGGATTTTTCTGCACACATGGGGTCGGAGATCGGGACCACCAGCACCGGCATTTCTCTGACAGCTTGGCCTCTGGGATCCAGACCTGGCCTTTTGGGGCACTTGCACCTAGCAGAGTGTCCAGCTTCCCGAGAGCCGTCGCCAGAATTTTGGACCCTAGAGGTGGGCTCTGTCGGTCCCGAGACATTGCCTCTGGATTTGGTGCCCAGGGTGAACTTGTCTGCCCTGAGCACAGACCCGGGGCGAAGGCGCCCGGCGCCACGTCAAAAATTCCCCAAGAGCTGCCGCTTGGGATTTTTCTGCACACATGGGGTCGGAGATCGGGACCACCAGCACCGGCATTTCTCTGACAGCTTGGCCTCTGGGATCCAGACCTGGCCTTTTGGGGCACTTGCACCTAGCAGAGTGTCCAGCTTCCCGAGAGCCGTCGCCAGAATTTTGGACCCTAGAGGTGGTCTCTGTCGGTCCCGAGACATTGCCTCTGGATTTGGTGCCCACGGTGAACTTGTCTGCCCTGAGCACAGACCCGGGGTGAAGGCGCCCCGCGCCACGTCAAAAATTCCCCAAGAGCTGCCGCTTGCGATTTTGCACCACACATGGGGTCGGTGATCGGGACCACCAGCACCGGCATTTCTCTGACAGCTTGGCCTCTGGGATCCAGACCTGGCCTTTTGGGGCACTTGCACCTAGCAGAGTGTCCAGCTCCTTGAGAGCCATCGTCAGAATTATGGACCCTAGAGGTGGGCTCTGTCGGTCCCGAGACATTGCCTCTGGATTTGGTGCCCAGGGTGAACTTGTCTGCCCTGAGCACAGACCCGGGGCGAAGGCGCCCGGCGCCACGTCAAAAATTCCCCAAGAGCTGCCGCTTGGGATTTTTCTGCACACATGGGGTCAGTGATCGGGACCACCAGCACCGGCATTTCTCTGACAGCTTGGCCTCTGGGATCCAGACCTGGCCTTTTGGGGCACTTGCACCTAGCAGAGTGTCCAGCTCCTTGAGAGCCATCGTCAGAATTATGGACCCTAGAGGTGGTCTCTGTCGTTCCCGAGACATTGCCTCTGGATTTGGCGCCCACGGTGAACTTGTCTGCCCTGAGCACAGACCCGGGGCGAAAGCGCCCGGCGCCACGTCAAAAATTCCCCAAGAGATGCCGCTTGGGATTTTTCTGCACACATGGGGTCGGAGATCGGGACCACCAGCACCGGCATTTCTCTGACAGCTTGGCCTCTGGGATCCAGACCTGGCCTTTTGGGGCACTTGCACCTAGCAGAGTGTCCAGCTCCTTGAGAGCCATCGTCAGAATTATGGACCCTAGAGGTGGGCTCTGTCGTTCCCGAGACATTGCCTCTGGATTTGGCGCCCACGGTGAACTTGTCTGCCCTGAGCACAGACCCGGGGCGAAGGCGCCCGGCGCCACGTCAAAAATTCCCCAAGAGCTGCCGCTTGGGATTTTTCTGCACACATGGGGTCGGAGATCGGGACCACCAGCACCGGCATTTCTCTGACAGCTTGGCCTCTGGGATCCAGACCTGGCCTTTTGGGGCACTTGCACCTAGCAGAGTGTCCAACTTCCCGAGAGCCGTCGCCAGAATTTTGGACCCTAGAGGTGGTCTCTGTCGGTCCCGAGACATTGCCTCTGGATTTGGTGCCCACGGTGAACTTGTCTGCCCTGAGCACAGACCCGGGGCGAAGGCGCCCCGCGCCACGTCAAAAATTCCCCAAGAGCTGCCGCTTGCGATTTTGCACCACACATGGGGTCGGTGATTGGGACCACCAGCACCGGCATTTCTCTGACAGCTTGGCCTCTGGGAACCAGACCTGGCCTTTTGGGGCACTTGCACCTAGCAGAGTGTCCAGCTCCTTGAGAGCCATCGTCAGAATTATGGACCCTAGAGGTGGTCTCTGTCGGTCCCGAGACATTGCCTCTGGATTTGGTGCCCACGGTGAACTTGTCTGCCCTGAGCACAGACCCGGGGCGAAGGCGCCCGGCGCCACGTCAAAAATTCCCCAAGAGCTGCCGCTTGCGATTTTGCACCACACATGGGGTCGGTGATCGGGACCACCAGCACCGGCATTTCTCTGACAGCTTGGCCTCTGGGATCCAGACCTGGCCTTTTGGGGCACTTGCACCTAGCAGAGTGTCCAACTTCCCGAGAGCCCTCGCCAGAATTTTGGACCCTAGAGGTGGTCTCTGTCGTTCCCGAGACATTGCCTCTGGATTTGGTGCCCAGGGTGAACTTGTCTGCCCTGAGCACAGACCCGGGGCGAAGGCACCCGGCGCCACGTCAAAAATTCCCCAAGAGCTGCCGCTTGGGATTTTTCTGCACACATGGGGTCAGTGATCAGGACCACCAGCACCGGCATTTCTCTGACAGCTTGGCCTCTGGGATCCAGACCTGGCCTTTTGGGGCACTTGCACCTAGCAGAGTGTCCAGCTCCTTGAGAGCCGTCGCCAGAATTTTGGACCCTAGAGGTGGTCTCTGTCGTTCCCGAGACATTGCCTCTGGATTTGGTGCCCACGGTGAACTTGTCTGCCCTGAGCACAGACCCGGGGCGAAGGCGCCCGGCGCCACGTCAAAAATTCCCCAAGAGCTGCCGCTTGGGATTTTTCTGCACACATGGGGTCGGAGATCGGGACCACCAGCACCGGCATTTCTCTGACAGCTTGGCCTCTGGGATCCAGACCTGGCCTTTTGGGGCACTTGCACCTAGCAGAGTGTCCAGCTTCCCGAGAGCCGTCGCCAGAATTTTGGACCCTAGAGGTGGTCTCTGTCGGTCCCGAGACATTGCCTCTGGATTTGGTGCCCACGGTGAACTTGTCTGCCCTGAGCACAGACCCGGGGCGAAGGCGCCCGGCGCCACGTCAAAAATTCCCCAAGAGATGCCGCTTGGGATTTTTCTGCACACATGGGGTCGGAGATCGGGACCACCAGCACCGGCATTTCTCTGACAGCTTGGCCTCTGGGATCCAGACCTGGCCTTTTGGGGCACTTGCACCTAGCAGAGTGTCCAGCTTCCCGAGAGCCGTCGCCAGAATTTTGGACCCTAGAGGTGGGCTCTGTCGGTCCCGAGACATTGCCTCTGGATTTGGTGCCCACGGTGAACTTGTCTGCCCTGAGCACAGACCCGGGGCGAAGGCGCCCGGCGCCACGTCAAAAATTCCCCAAGAGCTGCCGCTTGGGATTTTTCTGCACACATGGGGTCGGTGATCGGGACCACCAGCACCGGCATTTCTCTGACAGCTTGGCCTCTGGGATCCAGACCTGGCCTTTTGGGGCACTTGTACCTAGCAGAGTGTCCAGCTTCCCGAGAGCCGTCGCCAGAATTTTGGACCCTAGAGGTGGGCTCTGTCGGTCCCGAGACATTGCCTCTGGATTTGGTGCCCACGGTGAACTTGTCTGCCCTGAGCACAGACCCGGGGCGAAGGCGCCCGGCGCCACGTCAAAAATTCCCCAAGAGCTGCCGCTTGGGATTTTTCTGCACACATGGGGTCGGAGATCGGGACCACCAGCACCGGCATTTCTCTGACAGCTTGGCCTCTGGGATCCAGACCTGGCCTTTTGGGGCACTTGTACCTAGCAGAGTGTCCAGCTCCTTGAGAGCCGTCGCCAGAATTTTGGACCCTAGAGGTGGTCTCTGTCGGTCCCGAGACATTGCCTCTGGATTTGGTGCCCACGGTGAACTTGTCTGCCCTGAGCACAGACCCGGGGCGAAGGCGCCCGGCGCCACGTCAAAAATTCCCCAAGAGCTGCCGCTTGGGATTTTTCTGCACACATGGGGTCGGTGATCGGGACCACCAGCACCGGCATTTCTCTGACAGCTTGGCCTCTGGGATCCAGACCTGGCCTTTTGGGGCACTTGCACCTAGCAGAGTGTCCAGCTTCCCGAGAGCCGTCGCCAGAATTTTGGACCCTAGAGGTGGTCTCTGTCGGTCCCGAGACATTGCCTCTGGATTTGGTGCCCAGGGTGAACTTGTCTGCCCTGAGCACAGACCCGGGGCGAAGGCGCCCGGCGCCACGTCAAAAATTCCCCAAGAGCTGCCGCTTGCGATTTTGCACCACACATGGGGTCGGTGATCGGGACCACCAGCACCGGCATTTCTCTGACAGCTTGGCCTCTGGGATCCAGACCTGGCCTTTTGGGGCACTTGCACCTAGCAGAGTGTCCAGCTCCTTGAGAGCCATCGTCAGAATTATGGACCCTAGAGGTGGGCTCTGTCGGTCCCGAGACATTGCCTCTGGATTTGGTGCCCACGGTGAACTTGTCTGCCCTGAGCACAGACCCGGGGTGAAGGCGCCCCGCACCACGTCAAAAATTCCCCAAGAGCTGCCGCTTGCGATTTTGCACCACACATGGGGTCGGTGATCGGGACCACCAGCACCGGCATTTCTCTGACAGCTTGGCCTCTGGGATCCAGACCTGGCCTTTTGGGGCACTTGCACCTAGCAGAGTGTCCAGCTCCTTGAGAGCCATCGTCAGAATTATGGACCCTAGAGGTGGGCTCTGTCGGTCCCGAGACATTGCCTCTGGATTTGGTGCCCAGGGTGAACTTGTCTGCCCTGAGCACAGACCCGGGGCGAAGGCGCCCGGCGCCACGTCAAAAATTCCCCAAGAGCTGCCGCTTGCGATTTTGCACCACACATGGGGTCGGTGATCGGGACCACCAGCACCGGCATTTCTCTGACAGCTTGGCCTCTGGGATCCAGACCTGGCCTTTTGGGGCACTTGTACCTAGCAGAGTGTCCAGCTCCTTGAGAGCCCTCGCCAGAATTTTGGACTCTAGAGGTGGGCTCTGTCGGTCCCGAGACATTGCCTCTGGATTTGGTGCCCACGGTGAACTTGTCTGCCCTGAGCACAGACCCGGGGCGAAGGCGCCCGGCGCCACGTCAAAAATTCCCCAAGAGCTGCCGCTTGGGATTTTTCTGCACACATGGGGTCGGAGATCGGGACCACCAGCACCGGCATTTCTCTGACAGCTTGGCCTCTGGGATCCAGACCTGGCCTTTTGGGGCACTTGCACCTAGCAGAGTGTCCAGCTTCCCGAGAGCCGTCGCCAGAATTTTGGACCCTAGAGGTGGTCTCTGTCGGTCCCGAGACATTGCCTCTGGATTTGGTGCCCACGGTGAACTTGTCTGCCCTGAGCACAGACCCGGGGTGAAGGCGCCCGGCGCCACGTCAAAAATTCCCCAAGAGCTGCCGCTTGGGATTTTTCTGCACACATGGGGTCGGTGATCGGGACCACCAGCACCGGCATTTCTCTGACAGCTTGGCCTCTGGGATCCAGACCTGGCCTTTTGGGGCACTTGCACCTAGCAGAGTGTCCAGCTTCCCGAGAGCCGTCGCCAGAATTTTGGACCCTAGAGGTGGGCTCTGTCGGTCCCGAGACATTGCCTCTGGATTTGGTGCCCAGGGTGAACTTGTCTGCCCTGAGCACAGACCCGGGGCGAAGGCGCCCGGCGCCACGTCAAAAATTCCCCAAGAGCTGCCGCTTGGGATTTTTCTGCACACATGGGGTCGGAGATCGGGACCACCAGCACCGGCATTTCTCTGACAGCTTGGCCTCTGGGATCCAGACCTGGCCTTTTGGGGCACTTGCACCTAGCAGAGTGTCCAGCTTCCCGAGAGCCGTCGTCAGAATTATGGACCCTAGAGGTGGGCTCTGTCGGTCCCGAGACATTGCCTCTGGATTTGGTGCCCAGGGTGAACTTGTCTGCCCTGAGCACAGACCCGGGGCGAAGGCGCCCGGCGCCACGTCAAAAATTCCCCAAGAGCTGCCGCTTGCGATTTTGCACCACACATGGGGTCGGTGATCGGGACCACCAGCACCGGCATTTCTCTGACAGCTTGGCCTCTGGGATCCAGACCTGGCCTTTTGGGGCACTTGCACCTAGCAGAGTGTCCAGCTCCTTGAGAGCCCTCGCCAGAATTTTGGACCCTAGAGGTGGGCTCTGTCGGTCCCGAGACATTGCCTCTGGATTTGGTGCCCACGGTGAACTTGTCTGCCCTGAGCACAGACCCGGGGCGAAGGCGCCCGGCGCCACGTCAAAAATTCCCCAAGAGCTGCCGCTTGCGATTTTGCACCACACATGGGGTCGGTGATCGGGACCACCAGCACCGGCATTTCTCTGACAGCTTGGCCTCTGGGATCCAGACCTGGCCTTTTGGGGCACTTGTACCTAGCAGAGTGTCCAGCTCCTTGAGAGCCCTCGCCAGAATTTTGGACTCTAGAGGTGGGCTCTGTCGGTCCCGAGACATTGCCTCTGGATTTGGTGCCCACGGTGAACTTGTCTGCCCTGAGCACAGACCCGGGGCGAAGGCGCCCGGCGCCACGTCAAAAATTCCCCAAGAGCTGCCGCTTGGGATTTTTCTGCACACATGGGGTCGGAGATCGGGACCACCAGCACCGGCATTTCTCTGACAGCTTGGCCTCTGGGATCCAGACCTGGCCTTTTGGGGCACTTGCACCTAGCAGAGTGTCCAGCTTCCCGAGAGCCGTCGCCAGAATTTTGGACCCTAGAGGTGGTCTCTGTCGGTCCCGAGACATTGCCTCTGGATTTGGTGCCCACGGTGAACTTGTCTGCCCTGAGCACAGACCCGGGGTGAAGGCGCCCGGCGCCACGTCAAAAATTCCCCAAGAGCTGCCGCTTGGGATTTTTCTGCACACATGGGGTCGGTGATCGGGACCACCAGCACCGGCATTTCTCTGACAGCTTGGCCTCTGGGATCCAGACCTGGCCTTTTGGGGCACTTGCACCTAGCAGAGTGTCCAGCTTCCCGAGAGCCGTCGCCAGAATTTTGGACCCTAGAGGTGGGCTCTGTCGGTCCCGAGACATTGCCTCTGGATTTGGTGCCCAGGGTGAACTTGTCTGCCCTGAGCACAGACCCGGGGCGAAGGCGCCCGGCGCCACGTCAAAAATTCCCCAAGAGCTGCCGCTTGGGATTTTTCTGCACACATGGGGTCGGAGATCGGGACCACCAGCACCGGCATTTCTCTGACAGCTTGGCCTCTGGGATCCAGACCTGGCCTTTTGGGGCACTTGCACCTAGCAGAGTGTCCAGCTTCCCGAGAGCCGTCGTCAGAATTATGGACCCTAGAGGTGGGCTCTGTCGGTCCCGAGACATTGCCTCTGGATTTGGTGCCCAGGGTGAACTTGTCTGCCCTGAGCACAGACCCGGGGCGAAGGCGCCCGGCGCCACGTCAAAAATTCCCCAAGAGCTGCCGCTTGCGATTTTGCACCACACATGGGGTCGGTGATCGGGACCACCAGCACCGGCATTTCTCTGACAGCTTGGCCTCTGGGATCCAGACCTGGCCTTTTGGGGCACTTGCACCTAGCAGAGTGTCCAGCTCCTTGAGAGCCCTCGCCAGAATTTTGGACCCTAGAGGTGGGCTCTGTCGGTCCCGAGACATTGCCTCTGGATTTGGTGCCCACGGTGAACTTGTCTGCCCTGAGCACAGACCCGGGGTGAAGGCGCCCGGCGCCACGTCAAAAATTCCCCAAGAGCTGCCGCTTGGGATTTTTCTGCACACATGGGGTCGGTGATCGGGACCACCAGCACCGGCATTTCTCTGACAGCTTGGCCTCTGGGATCCAGACCTGGCCTTTTGGGGCACTTGCACCTAGCAGAGTGTCCAGCTTCCCGAGAGCCGTCGCCAGAATTTTGGACCCTAGAGGTGGGCTCTGTCGGTCCCGAGACATTGCCTCTGGATTTGGTGCCCACGGTGAACTTGTCTGCCCTGAGCACAGACCCGGGGCGAAGGCGCCCCGCGCCACGTCAAAAATTCCCCAAGAGCTGCCGCTTGCGATTTTGCACCACACATGGGGTCGGTGATCGGGACCACCAGCACCGGCATTTCTCTGACAGCTTGGCCTCTGGGATCCAGACCTGGCCTTTTGGGGCACTTGCACCTAGCAGAGTGTCCAGCTCCTTGAGAGCCATCGTCAGAATTATGGACCCTAGAGGTGGGCTCTGTCGGTCCCGAGACATTGCCTCTGGATTTGGTGCCCACGGTGAACTTGTCTGCCCTGAGCACAGACCCGGGGCGAAGGCGCCCGACGCCACGTCAAAAATTCCCCAAGAGCTGCCGCTTGCGATTTTGCACCACACATGGGGTCGGTGATCGGGACCACCAGCACCGGCATTTCTCTGACAGCTTGGCCTCTGGGATCCAGACCTGGCCTTTTGGGGCACTTGCACCTAGCAGAGTGTCCAGCTTCCCGAGAGCCCTCGCCAGAATTTTGGACCCTAGAGGTGGTCTCTGTCGGTCCCGAGACATTGCCTCTGGATTTGGTGCCCAGGGTGAACTTGTCTGCCCTGAGCACAGACCCGGGGCGAAGGCGCCCGTTGCCACGTCAAAAATTCCCCAAGAGCTGCCGCTTGCGATTTTGCACCACACATGGGGTCGGTGATCGGGACCACCAGCACCGGCATTTCTCTGACAGCTTGGCCTCTGGGATCCAGACCTGGCCTTTTGGGGCACTTGCACCTAGCAGAGTGTCCAGCTCCTTGAGAGCCATCGTCAGAATTATGGACCCTAGAGGTGGTCTCTGTCGTTCCCGAGACATTGCCTCTGGATTTGGCGCCCACGGTGAACTTGTCTGCCCTGAGCACAGACCCGGGGCGAAGGCGCCCGGCGCCACGTCAAAAATTCCCCAAGAGATGCCGGTTGGGATTTTTCTGCACACATGGGGTCGGAGATCGGGACCACCAGCACCGGCATTTCTCTGACAGCTTGGCCTCTGGGATCCAGACCTGGCCTTTTGGGGCACTTGCACCTAGCAGAGTGTCCAACTTCCCGAGAGCCGTCGCCAGAATTTTGGACCCTAGAGGTGGTCTCTGTCGGTCCCGAGACATTGCCTCTGGATTTGGTGCCCACGGTGAACTTGTCTGCCCTGAGCACAGACCCGGGGCGAAGGCGCCCCGCGCCACGTCAAAAATTCCCCAAGAGCTGCCGCTTACGATTTTGCACCACACATGGGGTCGGTGATCGGGACCACCAGCACCGGCATTTCTCTGACAGCTTGGCCTCTGGGATCCAGACCTGGCCTTTTGGGGCACTTGCACCTAGCAGAGTGTCCAGCTCCTTGAGAGCCATCGTCAGAATTATGGACCCTAGAGGTGGTCTCTGTCGGTCCCGAGACATTGCCTCTGGATTTGGTGCCCAGGGTGAACTTGTCTGCCCTG
The DNA here is from genome assembly GCF_059628265.1 of Tinamus guttatus. Lineage (NCBI taxonomy): Eukaryota > Metazoa > Chordata > Aves > Tinamiformes > Tinamidae > Tinamus > Tinamus guttatus. The sequence goes on from NW_028289299.1 coordinate 227,502, forward strand.
AGCACAGACCCAAGGCGAAGGCGCCCGGCGCCACGTCAAAAATTCCCCAAGAGCTGCCGCTTGCGATTTTGCACCACACATGGGGTCGGTGATCGGGACCACCAGCACCGGCATTTCTCTGACAGCTTGGCCTCTGGGATCCAGACCTGGCCTTTTGGGGCACTTGCACCTAGCAGAGTGTCCAGCTCCTTGAGAGCCCTCGCCAGAATTTTGGACCCTAGAGGTGGGCTCTGTCGGTCCCGAGACATTGCCTCTGGATTTGGTGCCCACGGTGAACTTGTCTGCCCTAAGCACAGACCCGGGGCGAAGGCGCCCGGCGCCACGTCAAAAATTCCCCAAGAGCTGCCGCTTGGGATTTTTCTGCACACATGGGGTCGGAGATCGGGACCACCAGCACCGGCATTTCTCTGACAGCTTGGCCTCTGGGATCCAGACCTGGCCTTTTGGGGCACTTGCACCTAGCAGAGTGTCCAGCTTCCCGAGAGCCGTCGCCAGAATTTTGGACCCTAGAGGTGGTCTCTGTCGGTCCCGAGACATTGCCTCTGGATTTGGTGCCCACGGTGAACTTGTCTGCCCTGAGCACAGACCCGGGGCGAAGGCGCCCCGCGCCACGTCAAAAATTCCCCAAGAGCTGCCGCTTGCGATTTTGCACCACACATGGGGTCGGTGATCGGGACCACCAGCACCGGCATTTCTCTGACAGCTTGGCCTCTGGGATCCAGACCTGGCCTTTTGGGGCACTTGCACCTAGCAGAGTGTCCAGCTCCTTGAGAGCCATCGTCAGAATTTTGGACCCTAGAGGTGGGCTCTGTCGGTCCCGAGACATTGCCTCTGGATTTGGTGCCCACGGTGAACTTGTCTGCCCTGAGCACAGACCCGGGGCGAAGGCGCCCGGCGCCACGTCAAAAATTCCCCAAGAGCTGCCGCTTGCGATTTTGCACCACACATGGGGTCGGTGATCGGGACCACCAGCACCGGCATTTCTCTGACAGCTTGGCCTCTGGGATCCAGACCTGGCCTTTTGGGGCACTTGCACCTAGCAGAGTGTCCAGCTTCCCGAGAGCCGTCGCCAGAATTTTGGACCCTAGAGGTGGTCTCTGTCGTTCCCGAGACATTGCCTCTGGATTTGGTGCCCACGGTGAACTTGTCTGCCCTGAGCACAGACCCGGGGCGAAGGCGCCCGGCGCCACGTCAAAAATTCCCCAAGAGCTGCCGCTTGTGATTTTGCACCACACATGGGGTCGGTGATCAGGACCACTAGCACCGGCATTTCTCTGACAACTTGGCCTCTGGGATCCAGACCTGGCCTTTTGGGGCACTTGCACCTAGCAGAGTGTCCAGCTTCCCGAGAGCCGTCGTCAGAATTTTGGACCCTAGAGGTGGTCTCTGTCCGTCCCGAGACATTGCCTCTGGATTTGGTGCCCACGGTGAACTTGTCTGCCCTGAGCACAGACCCAGGGCGAAGGCGCCCGGCGCCACGTCAAAAATTCCCCAAGAGCTGCCGCTTGGGATTTTTCTGCACACATGGGGTCGGAGATCGGGACCACCAGCACCGGCATTTCTCTGACAGCTTGGCCTCTGGGATCCAGACCTGGCCTTTTGGGGCACTTGCACCTAGCAGAGTGTCCAGCTTCCCGAGAGCCGTCGCCAGAATTTTGGACCCTAGAGGTGGTCTCTGTCGGTCCCGAGACATTGCCTCTGGATTTGGTGCCCACGGTGAACTTGTCTGCCCTGAGCACAGACCCGGGGCGAAGGCGCCCCGCGCCACGTCAAAAATTCCCCAAGAGCTGCCGCTTGCGATTTTGCACCACACATGGGGTCGGTGATCGGGACCACCAGCACCGGCATTTCTCTGACAGCTTGGCCTCTGGGATCCAGACCTGGCCTTTTGGGGCACTTGCACCTAGCAGAGTGTCCAGCTCCTTGAGAGCCATCGTCAGAATTATGGACCCTAGAGGTGGGCTCTGTCGTTCCCGAGACATTGCCTCTGGATTTGGTGCCCAGGGTGAACTTGTCTGCCCTGAGCACAGACCCGGGGCGAAGGCGCCCGGCGCCACGTCAAAAATTCCCCAAGAGCTGCCGCTTGCGATTTTGCACCACACATGGGGTCGGTGATCGGGACCACCAGCACCGGCATTTCTCTGACAGCTTGGCCTCTGGGATCCAGACCTGGCCTTTTGGGGCACTTGCACCTAGCAGAGTGTCCAGCTTCCCGAGAGCTGTCGCCAGAATTTTGGACCCTAGAGGTGGTCTCTGTCGGTCCCGAGACATTGCCTCTGGATTTGGTGCCCACGGTGAACTTGTCTGCCCTGAGCACAGACCCGGGGTGAAGGCGCCCCGCACCACGTCAAAAATTCCCCAAGAGCTGCCGCTTGCGATTTTGCACCACACATGGGGTTGGTGATGGGGACCACCAGCACCGGCATTTCTCTGACAGCTTGGCCTCTGGGATCCAGACCTGGCCTTTTGGGGCACTTGCACCTAGCAGAGTGTCCAGCTCCTTGAGAGCCATCGTCAGAATTATGGACCCTAGAGGTGGGCTCTGTCGGTCCCGAGACATTGCCTCTGGATTTGGTGCCCAGGGTGAACTTGTCTGCCCTGAGCACAGACCCGGGGCGAAGGCGCCCGGCGCCACGTCAAAAATTCCCCAAGAGCTGCCGCTTGCGATTTTGCACCACACATGGGGTCGGTGATCGGGACCACCAGCACCGGCATTTCTCTGACAGCTTGGCCTCTGGGATCCAGACCTGGCCTTTTGGGGCACTTGCACCTAGCAGAGTGTCCAGCTTCCCGAGAGCCGTCGCCAGAATTTTGGACCCTAGAGGTGGGCTCTGTCGGTCCCGAGACATTGCCTCTGGATTTGGTGCCCACGGTGAACTTGTCTGCCCTGAGCACAGACCCGGGGCGAAGGCGCCCGGCGCCACGTCAAAAATTCCCCAAGAGCTGCCGCTTGGGATTTTTCTGCACACATGGGGTCGGAGATCGGGACCACCAGCACCGGCATTTCTCTGACAGCTTGGCCTCTGGGATCCAGACCTGGCCTTTTGGGGCACTTGCACCTAGCAGAGTGTCCAGCTTCCCGAGAGCCGTCGCCAGAATTTTGGACCCTAGAGGTGGTCTCTGTCGGTCCCGAGACATTGCCTCTGGATTTGGTGCCCACGGTGAACTTGTCTGCCCTGAGCACAGACCCGGGGTGAAGGCGCCCCGCGCCACGTCAAAAATTCCCCAAGAGCTGCCGCTTGCGATTTTGCACCACACATGGGGTCGGTGATCGGGACCACCAGCACCGGCATTTCTCTGACAGCTTGGCCTCTGGGATCCAGACCTGGCCTTTTGGGGCACTTGCACCTAGCAGAGTGTCCAGCTTCCCGAGAGCCGTCGCCAGAATTATGGACCCTAGAGGTGGGCTCTGTCGGTCCCGAGACATTGCCTCTTGATTTGGTGCCCAGGGTGAACTTGTCTGCCCTGAGCACAGACCCGGGGCGAAGGCGCCCGGCGCCACGTCAAAAATTCCCCAAGAGCTGCCGCTTGCGATTTTGCACCACACATGGGGTCGGTGATCGGGACCACCAGCACCGGCATTTCTCTGACAGCTTGGCCTCTGGGATCCAGACCTGGCCTTTTGGGGCACTTGCACCTAGCAGAGTGTCCAGCTCCTTGAGAGCCCTCGCCAGAATTTTGGACCCTAGAGGTGGGCTCTGTCGGTCCCGAGACATTGCCTCTGGATTTGGTGCCCACGGTGAACTTGTCTGCCCTGAGCACAGACCCGGGGCGAAGGCGCCCGGCGCCACGTCAAAAATTCCCCAAGAGCTGCCGCTTGCGATTTTGCACCACACATGGGGTCGGTGATCGGGACCACCAGCACCGGCATTTCTCTGACAGCTTGGCCTCTGGGATCCAGACCTGGCCTTTTGGGGCACTTGCACCTAGCAGAGTGTCCAGCTCCTTGAGAGCCCTCGCCAGAATTTTGGACCCTAGAGGTGGGCTCTGTCGGTCCCGAGACATTGCCTCTGGATTTGGTGCCCACGGTGAACTTGTCTGCCCTGAGCACAGACCCGGGGTGAAGGCGCCCGGCGCCACGTCAAAAATTCCCCAAGAGCTGCCGCTTGGGATTTTTCTGCACACATGGGGTCGGTGATCGGGACCACCAGCACCGGCATTTCTCTGACAGCTTGGCCTCTGGGATCCAGACCTGGCCTTTTGGGGCACTTGCACCTAGCAGAGTGTCCAGCTTCCCGAGAGCCGTCGCCAGAATTTTGGACCCTAGAGGTGGGCTCTGTCGGTCCCGAGAGATTGCCTCTGGATTTGGTGCCCACGGTGAACTTGTCTGCCCTGAGCACAGACCCGGGGCGAAGGCGCCCGGCGCCACGTCAAAAATTCCCCAAGAGCTGCCGCTTGGGATTTTTCTGCACACATGGGGTCGGAGATCGGGACCACCACCACCGGCATTTCTCTGACAGCTTGGCCTCTGGGATCCAGACCTGGCCTTTTGGGGCACTTGCACCTAGCAGAGTGTCCAGCTTCCCGAGAGCCGTCGCCAGAATTTTGGACCCTAGAGGTGGTCTCTGTCGTTCCCGAGACATTGCCTCTGGATTTGGTGCCCACGGTGAACTTGTCTGCCCTGAGCACAGACCCGGGGCGAAGGCGCCCGGCGCCACGTCAAAAATTCCCCAAGAGCTGCCGCTTGGGATTTTTCTGCACACATGGGGTCGGAGATCGGGACCACCAGCACCGGCATTTCTCTGACAGCTTGGCCTCTGGGATCCAGACCTGGCCTTTTGGGGCACTTGCACCTAGCAGAGTGTCCAGCTTCCCGAGAGCCGTCGTCAGAATTATGGACCCTAGAGGTGGGCTCTGTCGGTCCCGAGACATTGCCTCTGGATTTGGTGCCCAGGGTGAACTTGTCTGCCCTGAGCACAGACCCGGGGCGAAGGCGCCCGGCGCCACGTCAAAAATTCCCCAAGAGCTGCCGCTTGCGATTTTGCACCACACATGGGGTCGGTGATCGGGACCACCAGCACCGGCATTTCTCTGACAGCTTGGCCTCTGGGATCCAGACCTGGCCTTTTGGGGCACTTGCACCTAGCAGAGTGTCCAGCTCCTTGAGAGCCCTCGCCAGAATTTTGGACCCTAGAGGTGGGCTCTGTCGGTCCCGAGACATTGCCTCTGGATTTGGTGCCCACGGTGAACTTGTCTGCCCTGAGCACAGACCCGGGGCGAAGGCGCCCGGCGCCACGTCAAAAATTCCCCAAGAGCTGCCGCTTGGGATTTTTCTGCACACATGGGGTCGGAGATCGGGACCACCAGCACCGGCATTTCTCTGACAGCTTGGCCTCTGGGATCCAGACCTGGCCTTTTGGGGCACTTGCACCTAGCAGAGTGTCCAGCTTCCCGAGAGCCGTCGCCAGAATTTTGGACCCTAGAGGTGGTCTCTGTCGGTCCCGAGACATTGCCTCTGGATTTGGTGCCCACGGTGAACTTGTCTGCCCTGAGCACAGACCCGGGGCGAAGGCGCCCGGCGCCACGTCAAAAATTCCCCAAGAGATGCCGCTTGGGATTTTTCTGCACACATGGGGTCGGAGATCGGGACCACCAGCACCGGCATTTCTCTGACAGCTTGGCCTCTGGGATCCAGACCTGGCCTTTTGGGGCACTTGCACCTAGCAGAGTGTCCAGCTTCCCGAGAGCCGTCGCCAGAATTTTGGACCCTAGAGGTGGGCTCTGTCGGTCCCGAGACATTGCCTCTGGATTTGGTGCCCACGGTGAACTTGTCTGCCCTGAGCACAGACCCGGGGCGAAGGCGCCCGGCGCCACGTCAAAAATTCCCCAAGAGCTGCCGCTTGGGATTTTTCTGCACACATGGGGTCGGAGATCGGGACCACCAGCACCGGCATTTCTCTGACAGCTTGGCCTCTGGGATCCAGACCTGGCCTTTTGGGGCACTTGCACCTAGCAGAGTGTCCAGCTTCCCGAGAGCCGTCGCCAGAATTTTGGACCCTAGAGGTGGTCTCTGTCGGTCCCGAGACATTGCCTCTGGATTTGGTGCCCACGGTGAACTTGTCTGCCCTGAGCACAGACCCGGGGCGAAGGCGCCCGGCGCCACGTCAAAAATTCCCCAAGAGATGCCGCTTGGGATTTTTCTGCACACATGGGGTCGGAGATCGGGACCACCAGCACCGGCATTTCTCTGACAGCTTGGCCTCTGGGATCCAGACCTGGCCTTTTGGGGCACTTGCACCTAGCAGAGTGTCCAGCTTCCCGAGAGCCGTCGCCAGAATTTTGGACCCTAGAGGTGGGCTCTGTCGGTCCCGAGACATTGCCTCTGGATTTGGTGCCCACGGTGAACTTGTCTGCCCTGAGCACAGACCCGGGGCGAAGGCGCCCGGCGCCACGTCAAAAATTCCCCAAGAGCTGCCGCTTGGGATTTTTCTGCACACATGGGGTCGGAGATCGGGACCACCAGCACCGGCATTTCTCTGACAGCTTGGCCTCTGGGATCCAGACCTGGCCTTTTGGGGCACTTGCACCTAGCAGAGTGTCCAGCTTCCCGAGAGCCGTCGCCAGAATTTTGGACCCTAGAGGTGGGCTCTGTCGTTCCCGAGACATTGCCTCTGGATTTGGTGCCCACGGTGAACTTGTCTGCCCTGAGCACAGACCCGGGGCGAAGGCGCCCGGCGCCACGTCAAAAATTCCCCAAGAGATGCCGCTTGGGATTTTTCTGCACACATGGGGTCGGAGATCGGGACCACCAGCACCGGCATTTCTCTGACAGCTTGGCCTCTGGGATCCAGACCTGGCCTTTTGGGGCACTTGCACCTAGCAGAGTGTCCAGCTTCCCGAGAGCCGTCGCCAGAATTTTGGACCCTAGAGGTGGTCTCTGTCGGTCCCGAGACATTGCCTCTGGATTTGGTGCCCACGGTGAACTTGTCTGCCCTGAGCACAGACCCGGGGTGAAGGCGCCCCGCGCCACGTCAAAAATTCCCCAAGAGCTGCCGCTTGCGATTTTGCACCACACATGGGGTCGGTGATCGGGACCACCAGCACCGGCATTTCTCTGACAGCTTGGCCTCTGGGATCCAGACCTGGCCTTTTGGGGCACTTGCACCTAGCAGAGTGTCCAGCTTCCCGAGAGCCGTCGCCAGAATTTTGGACCCTAGAGGTGGGCTCTGTCGGTCCCGAGACATTGCCTCTGGATTTGGTGCCCACGGTGAACTTGTCTGCCCTGAGCACAGACCCGGGGCGAAGGCGCCCGGCGCCACGTCAAAAATTCCCCAAGAGATGCCGCTTGGGATTTTTCTGCACACATGGGGTCGGAGATCGGGACCACCAGCACCGGCATTTCTCTGACAGCTTGGCCTCTGGGATCCAGACCTGGCCTTTTGGGGCACTTGCACCTAGCAGAGTGTCCAGCTTCCCGAGAGCCGTCGCCAGAATTTTGGACCCTAGAGGTGGGCTCTGTCGGTCCCGAGACATTGCCTCTGGATTTGGTGCCCACGGTGAACTTGTCTGCCCTGAGCACAGACCCGGGGCGAAGGCGCCCGGCGCCACGTCAAAAATTCCCCAAGAGCTGCCGCTTGGGATTTTTCTGCACACATGGGGTCGGAGATCGGGACCACCACCACCGGCATTTCTCTGACAGCTTGGCCTCTGGGATCCAGACCTGGCCTTTTGGGGCACTTGCACCTAGCAGAGTGTCCAGCTTCCCGAGAGCCGTCGCCAGAATTTTGGACCCTAGAGGTGGTCTCTGTCGTTCCCGAGACATTGCCTCTGGATTTGGTGCCCACGGTGAACTTGTCTGCCCTGAGCACAGACCCGGGGCGAAGGCGCCCGGCGCCACGTCAAAAATTCCCCAAGAGCTGCCGCTTGGGATTTTTCTGCACACATGGGGTCGGAGATCGGGACCACCAGCACCGGCATTTCTCTGACAGCTTGGCCTCTGGGATCCAGACCTGGCCTTTTGGGGCACTTGCACCTAGCAGAGTGTCCAGCTTCCCGAGAGCCGTCGTCAGAATTATGGACCCTAGAGGTGGGCTCTGTCGGTCCCGAGACATTGCCTCTTGATTTGGTGCCCAGGGTGAACTTGTCTGCCCTGAGCACAGACCCGGGGCGAAGGCGCCCGGCGCCACGTCAAAAATTCCCCAAGAGCTGCCGCTTGCGATTTTGCACCACACATGGGGTCGGTGATCGGGACCACCAGCACCGGCATTTCTCTGACAGCTTGGCCTCTGGGATCCAGACCTGGCCTTTTGGGGCACTTGCACCTAGCAGAGTGTCCAGCTCCTTGAGAGCCCTCGCCAGAATTTTGGACCCTAGAGGTGGGCTCTGTCGGTCCCGAGACATTGCCTCTGGATTTGGTGCCCACGGTGAACTTGTCTGCCCTGAGCACAGACCCGGGGCGAAGGCGCCCGGCGCCACGTCAAAAATTCCCCAAGAGCTGCCGCTTGGGATTTTTCTGCACACATGGGGTCGGAGATCGGGACCACCAGCACCGGCATTTCTCTGACAGCTTGGCCTCTGGGATCCAGACCTGGCCTTTTGGGGCACTTGCACCTAGCAGAGTGTCCAGCTTCCCGAGAGCCGTCGCCAGAATTTTGGACCCTAGAGGTGGTCTCTGTCGGTCCCGAGACATTGCCTCTGGATTTGGTGCCCACGGTGAACTTGTCTGCCCTGAGCACAGACCCGGGGCGAAGGCGCCCGGCGCCACGTCAAAAATTCCCCAAGAGATGCCGCTTGGGATTTTTCTGCACACATGGGGTCGGAGATCGGGACCACCAGCACCGGCATTTCTCTGACAGCTTGGCCTCTGGGATCCAGACCTGGCCTTTTGGGGCACTTGCACCTAGCAGAGTGTCCAGCTTCCCGAGAGCCGTCGCCAGAATTTTGGACCCTAGAGGTGGGCTCTGTCGTTCCCGAGACATTGCCTCTGGATTTGGTGCCCACGGTGAACTTGTCTGCCCTGAGCACAGACCCGGGGCGAAGGCGCCCGGCGCCACGTCAAAAATTCCCCAAGAGCTGCCGCTTGGGATTTTTCTGCACACATGGGGTCGGAGATCGGGACCACCAGCACCGGCATTTCTCTGACAGCTTGGCCTCTGGGATCCAGACCTGGCCTTTTGGGGCACTTGCACCTAGCAGAGTGTCCAGCTTCCCGAGAGCCGTCGCCAGAATTTTGGACCCTAGAGGTGGTCTCTGTCGGTCCCGAGACATTGCCTCTGGATTTGGTGCCCACGGTGAACTTGTCTGCCCTGAGCACAGACCCGGGGCGAAGGCGCCCGGCGCCACGTCAAAAATTCCCCAAGAGATGCCGCTTGGGATTTTTCTGCACACATGGGGTCGGAGATCGGGACCACCAGCACCGGCATTTCTCTGACAGCTTGGCCTCTGGGATCCAGACCTGGCCTTTTGGGGCACTTGCACCTAGCAGAGTGTCCAGCTTCCCGAGAGCCGTCGCCAGAATTTTGGACCCTAGAGGTGGGCTCTGTCGGTCCCGAGACATTGCCTCTGGATTTGGTGCCCACGGTGAACTTGTCTGCCCTGAGCACAGACCCGGGGCGAAGGCGCCCGGCGCCACGTCAAAAATTCCCCAAGAGCTGCCGCTTGGGATTTTTCTGCACACATGGGGTCGGAGATCGGGACCACCAGCACCGGCATTTCTCTGACAGCTTGGCCTCTGGGATCCAGACCTGGCCTTTTGGGGCACTTGCACCTAGCAGAGTGTCCAGCTTCCCGAGAGCCGTCGCCAGAATTTTGGACCCTAGAGGTGGTCTCTGTCGGTCCCGAGACATTGCCTCTGGATTTGGTGCCCACGGTGAACTTGTCTGCCCTGAGCACAGACCCGGGGTGAAGGAGCCCCGCGCCACGTCAAAAATTCCCCAAGAGCTGCCGCTTGCGATTTTGCACCACACATGGGGTCGGTGATCGGGACCACCAGCACCGGCATTTCTCTGACAGCTTGGCCTCTGGGATCCAGACCTGGCCTTTTGGGGCACTTGCACCTAGCAGAGTGTCCAGCTTCCCGAGAGCCGTCGCCAGAATTTTGGACCCTAGAGGTGGTCTCTGTCGTTCCCGAGACATTGCCTCTGGATTTGGTGCCCACGGTGAACTTGTCTGCCCTGAGCACAGACCCGGGGCGAAGGCGCCCGGCGCCACGTCAAAAATTCCCCAAGAGATGCCGCTTGGGATTTTTCTGCACACATGGGGTCGGAGATCGGACCACCAGCACCGGCATTTCTCTGACAGCTTGGCCTCTGGGATCCAGACCTGGCCTTTTGGGGCACTTGCACCTAGCAGAGTGTCCAGCTTCCGAGAGCCGTCGCCAGAATTTTGGACCCTAGAGGTGGGCTCTGTCAGTCCCGAGACATTGCCTCTGGATTTGGTGCCCACGGTGAACTTGTCTGCCCTGAGCACAGACCCGGGGCGAAGGCGCCCGGCGCCACGTCAAAAATTCCCCAAGAGCTGCCGCTTGGGATTTTTCTGCACACATGGGGTCGGAGATCGGGACCACCAGCACCGGCATTTCTCTGACAGCTTGGCCTCTGGGATCCAGACCTGGCCTTTTGGGGCACTTGCACCTAGCAGAGTGTCCAGCTTCCCGAGAGCCGTCGCCAGAATTTTGGACCCTAGAGGTGGTCTCTGTCGGTCCCGAGACATTGCCTCTGGATTTGGTGCCCACGGTGAACTTGTCTGCCCTGAGCACAGACCCGGGGTGAAGGCGCCCCGCGCCACGTCAAAAATTCCCCAAGAGCTGCCGCTTGCGATTTTGCACCACACATGGGGTCGGTGATCGGGACCACCAGCACCGGCATTTCTCTGACAGCTTGGCCTCTGGGATCCAGACCTGGCCTTTTGGGGCACTTGCACCTAGCAGAGTGTCCAGCTTCCCGAGAGCCGTCGCCAGAATTTTGGACCCTAGAGGTGGGC